>NC_056729.1:650364169-650509169 GCF_019279795.1 Protopterus annectens | reverse complement strand
GGACGTGAGGGTTAGAGTGGGGTAGGTGAGTTAGGGTTAGGGAGCGGGCGAGGTGACTGTGCGATAGTGACAGACCTTAGGGTTAGGGTTTGGGTTAAGGTAAGTGGCTAGTTAGTGGTGCATGTATAGTTTAGTGTAGGGTTAGGTGTAAGAGTTTAGGTGTATGTGTGGGTGTGTGTGGATCGCTGTTTGTTTGGGTGTGCTTGTGTTGTGAGTATGTGTTTTGGAACAGCGGATTTTTTCCCTAGGAAAACATTTGTTGTTCTGTATGTTCGATGTTTTAAATTTTCGATTCATAGGGTTTGATATTAGAACACTTGAAATTTTGAAAGTTCAGTGTTCTAATATAGACCCCACCATTTCATTAATGTCATGCACATGGGAGAACATATGTTATTAATAGCAAAAGAAACCAACACTCAATGGAGAATGTAAAATAAAATAATTTAATAAAATGGAATGATCCAAACAAACAAGCAAACACAAATAAAAATAAACAAAACCCATTTTGCCTGTGCTAAGCCTTCTTCAGTTGTAAACAATTCTTCACTGAACATTCATTTAAGTAACACATTTAATGAATATCACATGGGCTGAATCAACCTATAACCATCTTTCTTCAAAATTTAAAAAGACAGCAAGTTTAACTATATACATGTTCATCTGTCAAAAATGCATATCTCTTACCATATACTTATTTCCTACTCTTGCTACATATGGACCCTTTTATGTGAAAAGGTATCTTTTAAGCTTGAAGACACAAAATCCACTGGAGTCACCACACGGAGATAGTCACTGGTATAGGAAGCTTCTTTATTTGGAGCAAAAACACACAAGCGCTTTCACGTAGCTGTACTACGCTTCTTCAGGTGTAATGAAACATTGATAAGGACAGCCTTTTATACAGAAACTTTTGGCGCTCAAACTAACCAATTAAACACTGATTAGATAATTGCTAACAAACAGTCTTTCCCTGCTTGTTTAAAGAAACAATACTAAAAAAGTTAAAAACAGAGAAACAATTTAAAAACAGTTTAAAACGTGGCAAAAATGCCTTAAGCAAACTGTACTGTACGGAAGTAAAACAGTAAAGCCTATCAATCTAGCAGTATGAGCCTGCTAAAGTTCTCGCCTTACATCACTAAAACACTGTATAGAATCATAATCAAAACACAAAATATAAAGCAGAAAACGATGTTTTCTGAGTAAAAACATGCAATATTTCTATTACAAATACAGCTAAGACATATTCACCGACTCGTGTTTGGAGTCGCTAACTAAACACATGCTCAATTCCTTTGTATGTAGACTCCGGTGAACAAACAAACCCTGTGTGCTATCTTGCATCAAAAACATCTACTGCACAGACAATACTAATAAATTGTGCAACTGATGCAGTAAATAGCAGTTCAGGAGTAAGAAACAGCGACCTATTATTGCTATTGAAATGTGCAAAACTTACATTTACTTATGCGACTGATAGCATATTTACAAGCGTTGCAACAACACAATATCTACTAGTACTGGCCTTAATCGCAGCTGCATATGTGCCCTGATCTTACCTCATATCTCATATGGGAAATGCCATTAACATTCGCATAAACCCCAAAAAGCGATCACATGTATATGGCGATCACAAATAAGAAAGTATCACTCATCACTATCCGATCAAAGAAACTTAACAAATGCAACCATGACGACAGAAAACAGTCCAGGAGTAAAAAATGTCCTACTCGCAACTACAGCTGGCAGGCACAAAGAACACAGTCTAACAAACAACTGCTAGCGCAATAAGAAAACAATTGCGCTAAGACAATCCCGTTGGAAGTCAGCCCCGTCAAACATCATAAACCTGCAAACCTGTATTAAAGGGCTATCGGTCAGAGACTGGAACAGGAGGTGTAAAAAATATATACAACAAAAATCAACAGTGAAATTACAGACAACTGCCCACTCACCACTACTAATTTCAGGCACTAAAATGTTTCAACGAACTACCAATACAGGAGTTCAAACAGCTTCCGTTTGGCATAAAACCAACAGATGCAAAATCTATCAAAAACCAGCACCAGACGGATGCTCAGGGATCCAAAGAATCTAACTATGACTGAATATAAAAGAGTGGGGACAACTAATGTAAGATACATGTAAGGTTATTAGATGCTAGACTAAATTAGGACAGTTCTCTAACTCCTATAAAATAACATGATGCGTTAAAGGGCTAGTGAGCTCAACTGTAATGACACTACAGACATCCAATCTCAACCAAAAAATGGACACACACTAAGAACCGAAGTACCAGATGTACAATGGTGCTAAGCAATGTTGAAAAACGAGTGATAATACATGCACTGAATTAGGTAACTAGTGAAGTATATCGGGAAGTAAAACCAAAATGAATATCAAAAAGCCACTTCTGGGTATATGTAGTGTCCATAGTATCAGACCAAAGTCTTCCCTTGTATCATGTATGAGCCATAACACAAGTATACAAAAACTGAAGACTGAAAGCACATCAAAAGATCAGTCTGTGTAGGACTGATAATATACCTATAAGGGCCAAGCACAAGGCATAATAAATAAAGGAAAGTGACTATAAGGAACTCTGTGAAACCAAAACTGGAAAGAGTGGACCTAATGAAAAAACAAATATAAAAGCAGATCATAAACAATACTCAAACCAAACATCAAAGCATATACGCTTGTTTCACAACTTCCTATTATTGAGGACAGGTTTAACTGATACGTATTGATTAATGCCTGGGTGTATATGCGCTTTCAGAATAAAAATCCACTTAAGTTCCCTAACAGCCAGTTGGTTCATATTGTCTCCTTCCCTATTATTAACTGCCAACAGCTCCAAAACCATAAAGTTGAAGCTGTGTGCATTATGTTCCAAAATATGCTTGGCCAAAGCATTGCTTTCATTACCTTTCCTAATGTCGTAGCAATGATTGTAGACCCTGTCACGAAGTCTCCTCTTCGTGAGGCCTACATAAAATGCTTGACAAGAGTCACATATGGCCCAATAAATAAGATTGGTACTGTTACAGTCACTATGAAATCTGGGTATAAACATAAAGGAGCCATCTGGGTGTGAAAAACAGACATTCTTAGATATATGTGGACACATGTGACAGTGTCCACAGGGAAAAGTCCCATAAGGATCATTAGGGGGGTGGCTGATTGACAGAGAGCTCTGCTCTAAGCATAAAATTTGCTTTAGGTTGTGACATGTTTTGTAACTGAACCTCGGGTGATCCCCCACAATTTTTCTAGTAAGCGGGTCTGTAACCAGAATGTTCCAGTTTCTGCTGATAATTTTATTATGTTCAACAACGTCACTGGTGTATTTAGTGACATAAGTAAGCCTATCAGAGTACCTGTTGGTATTAAATGCATGAGACGAAAGGCTACTCCTTGCAGAGGCAGAACCATCTGTCCTATTAAGTACTTTCATGATAACTTCCTGCTTACAATCATCTACTAGCTTGGGGGGGTACCCTCTTTCTTTAAACAAACCTTCAAGTATATTTAATTCTGAAGCCAAGTCACTCTTATCACTACAGATTCTACAGATTCTGTACATTTGGCTTAGAACTATCCCTCTGAAAGTAAACCTGGGATGCATACTTTCAAACCGTAACAGGGTATTCCTCCAGGTAGGTTTCCTGTATAAAGAGGTGATAATCTTGTTGGCATTAACTTCCAACTTCAGGTCTAAAAAGTGTGCTTTAACTGGAGAGATTTCAGCTGTAAATCTTAGAAAGGTAGATGTCATTTCTAGTTCTGTGATGAAATTCAGGCATTCTACTTTAGTCCCCTCCCACACAAAAAGGACGTCATCAACAAACCTCTTATACAATCTAACCTTGTTGTAATCTAAATGTTTAAACAGGTGATTCAGTTCCCAATGGTGGACCACAAGGTTAGCGTAACTATTCGCACAGGGAGTGCCCATGGCAACTCCCCATTTCTGAAGATATAGCTGATCCTGAAACAAAAATACATTATTGTCAAGTATCATTTCAAGCAGACAGTTTATCAAAATCTGTCTGCTGCTGCTATAGCCTGAGTTGCTAACAAGAATCTCTCTAATGGCCTGCAGTCCCAAATCATTGGGAATACTGGTAAAGAGGTTCTTGACGTCCATAGTAACTAATAGCATTGTTGCCCCCCTCCCATCCAACACAAAGTCTTTAAGAAACTCAATGAGCTGATAGGAATCTTTCAAAATAACTGGAATATCATCCACCAAAGGTTGTAAAAGCCCTTCCACAAATGAAGAAATGGTGGAGGTTATCCACCGTTCACCTGAGACTATAGGTCTCATTGGTACTGGTTTAACCCCTTTGTGGATTTTAGGTAAACCCTTGATGATGGGCAGGGTAGGAAACTCTATTAAAAAGTATTCATATAACTCACAGCTAATCTGACCACACATCAAAAGATCATAAAGACTATCATGCACCAATTTCACAATTTTTCTAACCTTTTCTCTAGAAATAATTTCATATACTTTGTCATCTGATAACATGTTATTCATAGTAGTAAAGTATTCCGAAGAATCTATAATAACCACTGCTCCTCCCTTGTCAGCTGGTTTAACTATGACATTTTCATTATTCTTCAGAGATTGAATGGATCTCTGCTCGGCTTTACTGACATTGTAGAAACAACATCTTTTTTTAGCTAACCTAAACCATTCATAGAAGTCATTCTCACACATTTTCAGGAAACTCTCCACATTGTGTGGCATCATAGGAATAAAACTACTTTTAACTCTGAAAAAACTTTTTAAGGTATTAGTGTCCAAAACATTACTGTCTTTGAACAAAATCTTGAGAGAGACATTACGGCAAAACAGCCTCAAGTCTATTAAAATGTCACTTAAGTAACTGACTTGTGAAGGAATGAAATTCAGTCCTTTCTCTAAAAGGGAAAGATCTGACTCAGACAAAGTATAATTTGAAATGTTACATACGAGAGAATTCAGTCTTTTCTTCTCTTGGTGTAGAGATGTTGAATTCAATTTCTTTGTTTCCTGGTATTGGGATAATTTTCTACAGATCCCTTTCTTTTCCTTGTTCCTCTGCTGCTTGACCGGCCTCGCCATTCTGGCTGTTGCTTGACCGGAAAAGGTAAAAAATGATTATTTGCAGAGGACATATCCTTCGGTTTAGCACCTGCTAACAAGAACATTTTAGCTGCCTGTTGGTTGGGAGGCGGAGTATTGTTGTCCATATTTGCTTCATCGACAAAAGTAGAAACAGGATTAAAGGGCACTGATGCTGTAATAACCATACTATTGGCTGTGGAAGAAGCAGGATGAGCCAAGGTGGGTTCAATGGTGGAACTAGCTGTAGGCATCGATGGAAAGCTAGAAGCATTATTAGGGAGCCCATCATTGCATGTATTCTGCATACGTGCATTCTCAGTTCTAGGCCATACAAAGATCTGGCCACTGGCAAAGTCATTGGCATCCCTAATAAGTTTTTTGTGTTTAACTTCCTTGAGTCTCTCACTGAATGATTGTACCTGGACCCAAAGAGAATCTAATCTCCTGGTAAAATATTCAGTCTTAAAGCGTTCAATAATAGCTGTATGTTGTAAGTCTATCTTGTTTCTTAACTCAACTTCCAGTGGAGAAAAATATTCCAGCAGCAGATTAATATAACTAAAACCTAATTGTATGTTAAGGTCCTGCCATTTCCTTAACAACAAAGAGTGACTATTGCCATAGGAAGGCATGCAAAAAACACGCATGCCTCTAGGCACTATCTTAAAGTGTATGCATGCCTCTAAATGCAGTCTCTGTCAGGCTAGCCTCTGCAACTGATATAAATCATCTTGAAGCATTCTAAACATTCTGTTAAACTCAGCAACATTCTCACAATTCGGTGTAGTTGGTAACACATTTGGTTGATTCGTCAATTCCAGAGCCAATAAAGGATTTTCTTTACATTGCTTGAGAGAATCCCAAGTCAAAACACCAGTAGTCCTCGTCTCTGGACGAAAATCCAATTCAATATTATTATGCTCCATATGTTTAACCTGCAAACAGCACAACAACAAGAAAAAAAGTCCAAGAACTGTGGCAGGAAAACGAAGACTCCCCTTGGAAGGAACAAAAAAAGCTGGAAGACACAAAATCCACTGGAGTCACCACACGGAGATAGTCACTGGTATAGGAAGCTTCTTTATTTGGAGCAAAAACACACAAGCGCTTTCACGTAGCTGTACTACGCTTCTTCAGGTGTAATGAAACATTGATAAGGACAGCCTTTTATACAGAAACTTTTGGCGCTCAAACTAACCAATTAAACACTGATTAGATAATTGCTAACAAACAGTCTTTCCCTGCTTGTTTAAAGAAACAATACTAAAAAAATTAAAAACAGAGAAACAATTTAAAAACAGTTTAAAACGTGGCAAAAATGCCTTAAGCAAACTGTACTGTACGGAAGTAAAACAGTAAAGCCTATCAATCTAGCAGTATGAGCCTGCTAAAGTTCTCGCCTTACATCACTAAAACACTGTACAGAATCATAATCAAAACACAAAATATAAAGCAGAAAACAATGTTTTCTGAGTAAAAACATGCAATATTTTTTTATCTTTTAAGCTTGTTATGAATAATGCCCTTTACTAATTCATATTTTCTTTATTCTCCAAATACCCACAAGTGTTAGTTAATACTTAATCAATGCCTATAAACACTTTTTGGCACAGGAATGCTTTAATTTCTGTTTATATCAAGCATTATTCATTCTTTTACAATGGATGCCACTTAGATGTTCCCAGAGTCTAGATCTAAAATGAAGTGATATCTGCCCTATATAAAACACTCCACAGAAGCAGAAAACCAAGTCTATCATTCAGTCCATACTACATGTTATATATGATAACCATTTGAAATGTCGAGACCCACTAGAGTGAGTCCTAAAACACAGAGACTGAATGACCAAAAATCCTGATTTATTTATATATATATATATATATATATATATATATATATATATATATATATATATATATATAAAGACTGAGATGTCAATTTTTCGGAATATTTCCTTTTTTCTGAGGTTACCTTAGAGCCTTCTCTGACCACTGCTTGCAGCTGTTTGCGGCAACCAGTGGTTTATGCTGGAGATTACTTTGCAATCACTGATTCTAACTCATTGCTTTTCCTTACTAGGGGGAATTCTACCTGAGTTGCGTACTCTTGTATGTGATCTTTTGACTGTCTCTGTTGCTGAACTTTGTGTTGATCACCATCAAGCCATTTCCCAGACAGACGTCTAGAATGGCATCTCCTTCTTTGTTCATGTTTCCCCAACCATGTGGACTCAAGCAGTTTTTATATTCTGTTCTGTTCTGTTTGTGCTGAGAGGTGTATTTTGGTCTACCATTATCAACACTAACTCCTGTTGTCCTACTTTATCTAGCAGGTCCTGCAACTGCTGCCTAAATGCACTCTTTTCCTTGCTGTCACAACCCTGATGTGGGGTATAGGCTGAGATTATGAATACTGCCCTATCATTACACTGAACCCTGACTGCCATGAGTCTGTCACTAATTCTGATGTCTTACTGTCTTCTGCAGCCTCTCCTTCACCACAGTTCTCACACCATTTCTAGTCTGTCCTCCCTTTGTATAGTAGACTCTGGAACCAAAGCCATGTGGCTTTGCTGCACTGCCCTTCCATCTTGTTTACTGGATACAAAGGCTGTCCAAACTCTTTCTTATCATCATGTCATCCACTTCCAAGCTGTATCCTGTCAACGAAACTATACTGAGCACACATAGACAGAACATATGCTGAGGCAAAAGCAATCTTCCTAAACAAGAAATATCACCTAGACCACCTACTGTCAAAGCTATGACTCAGCAAGTGCAAATGCATTCTGAAAAAAAAACAAAACCTAACACCACACATTACTGTCTCTCTCAGTGGAGCCCCAAACACTAAGTCCCTAAGGCAAGCAAACACGCTTTGCAGGACTTTCAACGTAGGGGACACCACAGTAAGATATACTGACACTTCTCTAAACAGGCTGAACAAGGAGAAGAGAATGGTCAGTTGCTTATCTGGAGCCAGGATCTGCTAAATCATACACACATTACACCACAGGTACCAGAACGATTTCATAGACTGAGGTCTCTGGAGCGTGTGGAGTTATGTAGGTGTAAATGACCTGAGATGTACCTCCCCAGACTATATGAAGAGAGACATTATGGAGCTTTCAGACTATGTGTCCCAGGCAGGTATGAGTCTAATACTGAGCAGGATATTACCATCATGGAGGATGATGCCACAGTATGAGCAAAAATTATTGATTTCAAAAACTGGCTTTTCGCTGTCATTCTAAGAGGATACAGTATTTGCCTGGTTGAGGACATGGTGAGCAGACCATGTTGCTTTACCAAGGATGGTCTGTACTGTTCCCTTCTGTGCTTTCGAATATGGCTAAAACTGTTTCCACCCCCACAGTGCCTTTTTTAGGCAACGCCAAATTGAAAAACCTACTGACATAGCCAAATCTACTCAACAGAACCTCAAGGTGTGACTGCTTAGTGCCAGGAGTCTGCATATAAAACTACACTCCCTCCAAGCCCTCCTCACACCTGAGAATATAGATATATTTGCAGTTATCAGGACATGGTTTAAAGGGGCAGAAAGTACCCTGGCAGTACAAGATTTCTGTGCTTTCCACATGTTTAGGCCAGTAGCTGCAAATACAAGGGCTAAAGGTGGTGGTGTCTCAATACACATCAATAACAATCATATCTATAGGCTGAATAAGCAAATAACAGGGCTGAAGTCAGTTAAGATGTTAATGTTTAAAAAGAATTTAGTAATACAAGGCATAAAAATAAGTTGAACGCTTTCATCCTTAGCAATAAGGACTTTATCAGTATTGACTGCATCATACAAATCTTTACTTAAATAAAAAATAAATGAATGATACAACCAATGAACACTGAGTAAGTTAAAACTAGTTAAAAAGCATTTTCCTTTCTTACAGGCACATGTCATAATTAAACATACACTAATAGGGATGCAAACAATATATATGTTCTTTCTAAAACAATATAAATAAATATTAAATACTAAGACTGTATAAATAATATGTTAGTGCTAAAAACAATACTCAATAACCCATCAGGGTAACCACTCAACACTGAATTACAGTTTAGCTGCCCTTAATTTTAACAAACAGATTATGGAGGTGGCATCATTTAAACCTGTTTTTTTTTTTTGTTATATTCAAGCCCACCTGCCATAACAATTTGCTGTACTTTAATGTTTGTTCCCAAGGGCCACCTCTGGGATTTTTTGCTACCTGTTCTAAAATAAACAAATAATATTTCTTATTTTCTTTGCATACCATGCTGTGCCTATAGAAGGCATTTGTCTCTTTTTTATTTTTATGTCATACATTTGTTCATAAATCCTTTTGTGGAGTGGGCGTTAAGTTTTGCCAACATAAAACGAGAAACAGGAGTAACAAAATGCTAAATATACAACTCCTGCACTTGTATAGTTGAACCTCTGTCTGAATCTGAACATGTGATTACTACTTGGTAAAGCTATATTATCCCCCTCAAGAATATACTGACATTGCCTACACATTTTGCACTTGTACATACCTTTCCTTGTATTAATTGTATTGTCCGAGGTGTTCACACTTGCTCTTTCAATTTTTTCTTTTAGGTTGTTACATCTTTTAAAGATAAACATAGGTTGCTTTCCCACCTTCTTTATTAAATCAGCATCACTCTTTAGCACTTTCCAGTTGTCTTTAATAACACCTTGGATTGTCTTACTTTTTATACCATACCTAACCACCATGCTATTCTAAAATGGCAACCTTCAAACACCGGTTCTATACTTGACCTCATTTTCCACCCTATCTTCATGGTCGGCAATAGGTAGTCCCTTACCTAACAGGAGGTAGAATCTAAAATTTCTTCCTTGCTGAACTTCCATGTGGATAGAATCCATCAATTCCTCTGGGTACACCCTTTCATAAAGTATATGCCTTAGGAAACTGATTTCCTTTTCAAAGTCAATGTCATCCGATATGATCCTGGATAACCGTACCATCTACCCTTTCCCTAGGCTTTTCTTGGCAGCTGCTAAAGTGTAAATAATTATTAGAGATGATGGGTTTCCTATATATGTTTGATTTAAAAATTCCCAAATCAAAATCTTTACTTAAAGTCAAATCTAAAAATGTATGTTACAGAAAAAAGCAAGTGTGAATTTCAGAAAAGTGGTGAAACTATTAATATAATCAATGAATTGACTAAGGGACTGTTCATCTCTCTTCCAAATCAGAAAGATGTTTCCAAAAACCTTACATAGGTAATGATATATTCTTTATACTGGAATGATAAAACATACTTAGTTTTCTAAGACCACTTGACTATGTCTGCTTAAAGCGGGGTGTAAGATGCTCCCATGGCCACATCACTAAAATGTTTGATATATTCTCCTTCGAAGAATATGAAGTTGCTGTTTAGAATGATGTCCATAAATTCACACATCATATTGACTGTATCATTACATTACTATTGGTACAAAAGAACTCCCTAAACCATTCCCAATATGTAACATCTATGATTACTAAGAACAATTCGGGGTGGAAATACTCTGTATATCTCCCCAGCAAAAAAACAGGATTCCCTGAGAATATGCTTGAACTGGTACCTCAGTTCCTTTATACTTTT
This sequence comes from Protopterus annectens, assembly GCF_019279795.1. NCBI lineage: Eukaryota > Metazoa > Chordata > Ceratodontiformes > Protopteridae > Protopterus > Protopterus annectens. The sequence continues at coordinate 650,498,432 of NC_056729.1, read as the reverse complement.
GTCTATAAATGTGGTCAAGGGGTGTGCCTTAGATCCAGCAGCAGCCACAATGAGCCTGAGGGGGTGATCTTGGATAATCGTGTGATGCCTTTGGTATCCCAAAAATGTTGGGTAAAATAGGATGTTCAGATTTCAAAAACTTGTACACTTCCTTGTAGATAAATCCATCCATTAATAGCCCATACAAATACATATAAATTCTTCCATAAGCTGCTTGGATTTCATTCATGGACACTCTAGTATATTGTAACTCATTGTTCAGATGTGTGAACATTTTGCTAGCATAGTCAATTACTTCCATAACTATAATTTCCTCTCCCTTTTCTGGCTTCATACTCTGATAGTCTTGCTTCTCAGCTATCTCCTCAGTGGTCAAGTTGCCTCTCCATTTGTATTTATTACAAGAGTACCACTTATGAACATCTTTAGCACACATCTTTTCAAACATGGTGATAGTGGGATTTAAGACAGGCACTAAAGAAAGGGTTAACCTAATTGTTTGGAAACATAGCTTCAAAGTTAAGTTTCTCACGTAGAGCTTTAAATCAAGTAGAACTTCTCCCATGTCAAACCTCTAGGTGGGTACAAAAGTAAACCATTTCCCAGATAAAGAAAAGTACCTCTCATCTATATTGAGTTCACTGTAATTAAAAATCATGAACCCCTTGAGACCAGGACCACATTACCATGTTCCTTACTTATTTCAAGCCCACCTGTATCAGTAAGGGGAATATCTACTGTCCTTTCTGTCCCCTGCCTCTGCCTCCCCTCCTTCTCTGGGGGGTTCAATGCTTGTTCCCCTGATAAATGGGCTGTTTCCAATTAGCCTGTTGAACCCCTCTGAGCTATCCTCTTGGATCTCCTGGGCAAAGGGGATGTAGGTTCTCTCAATAAAAATCTTCATTGTGAGCCTCAAATCCAGCCCTTTGTTCAACATTATCAGAAGAAACTCTGGGGTGTTTGAGGGTGGAGTATGCCATGTGGTTGTGGCATTCCTTTTCATTCCTCTCACTTTTCTTAGCTTTTCTAATTTTTACATCATTAATCACTGTATCTACTCTTTGAAAAACAGGGCCTATCCCTGTATTCTGTCTCCTAAAGACTTTTGAGGGGAGATCTATGCCTGGTATACAGGGCATTGTCAGACCCCACTCTGATGGACCTCCTGCACATCCACAAAACAAACAGCACCAGAATTGCCCATTCTAAAACATTGCCTGTGATATAAATAAGACCTGCTGGAGGGATAGAGATGTATCCCAGAGACTACCATGTCTATGGAACAAGCTCTCCTTCCTTGTGAAGCAGAGTTCCTCCCTAACCCAATTCAAGTGCAGCTTGGACAGTTGCATGGGAAACCTGAAATTCATCTCTGGTTTGGCATCTATTTCTCTAATGCAAACAGGTAACCTGTAAATGGTTCATCTCCCAGGCTCATGCTTATACTTATCAAGGGTAGCAGAACTTGTCAGAGATTAGGGGATGCATGGTTAGGCTTAATAAGTTAAAAAGGCCCTAATGGTCATTAGCCTAGTACACACCTATGAACCTATGAATCTATGAACAGACTGGTATTTGGTGTTGTTCACCATGTGTCAGTTTACCATCAATCTCTAAGAGTTCATTGCGTAATTTTCCATGCATACTTCATTATCTTTAATAATTAAACACATTGCTTGAAATCCACACTCACTAAATATACTATAGAATTCATTGTAATAATCTGTGCCCTCACACACCCCATTGGGGAACATCCATAATCTCAGTCCTTTAGGCACTCTATCACTGTTAAGACAGTAAGGTATGCATTGTCCATCTGTAAACGTTTGTATTTACTTAACTTTTTTTTCAAATAAATTAACAGAAGCTTCACAAGTTATAGAATAATCATTACTAGCTTCCACAGTATGACAGAGTGCCATGGGGTTGGATAACCATGAATTTAAATCAAATGTTCCTCTGCTGCCTGAAGAATCCCCTCCAATGCAGTTGTGAGCTCTAAAACCACAGCCAGCACCTTGTTAAAATCCACTGTATGCTCACAATTGCTTCCAAAACTACTGCTGAAAACAGAATACTGAGTGCCACTTTTGACAGTAGTGGCCAAATTTGTAGGAGAAGATCTTGGATTGTCAGGAAGCTCCAGAAAATGTGCAGGTGCCATTATTTCCACACTATGGCTGCCATTATTGCTGCAGGAAGTGCTGCTGGAGGTGATTGCATGATTGACAGCTCCTGCAGGGGCAATACCTTGGAAGGCAAGAATCTGCTTCGTCAGAAGCTTTATCAGCACTGTTAGGTCTCCAGTAAGTGTTGTTAGTGAAGACAAAGCAGGCAAAATCATTGCCTCTGCATCCATGGAGTCGGACCCATTGGCGCACTTTCCAAAAAGCCAAGACTAGACATTGTGCAACAAAAACTTGCAATAAAACATAAAAATAAGTTGACCCTTAGCATTTGATATTTATTTATGTTGTTTTAGAAAGTACATAGATTAATCTATATATTTTTTGCATCCCTATCAACGTATGTTTAATTAAAGCATGTGCCTTTAAGATAGGAAAAATGCTTTATTAACCAGTTTTAACTTGCTCAATGTTCATTGGTTGTATGATTAATTTATTTTGTATTTAAGTAAAGATTTGTATGGTGTGATCAGTTCTGATGAAGTCCTTATTGGCAAGGATGAAAGCGCTCAAGTCATTTTTATGCCTTATATTATTAAATTATTTTTGAACATTAGAGCTCCCGACTGCCTTCAGCCCTGTTATTTGGTTATTTGGTATTGTTTTAGGGCTGTTTTGTGTTTTTTATACCTCTATGTTGGTCAGATGGGATGACTTGCTGGAATTCCTCCACATGCAGATAATTATAGTCAAAATCCTGTACCATATCCAACCCAGCTATAGGTCATCCTCTGTGTCCCAAAAAAAAAAAAGCTCACAATGCATACTTGGACCTACTGGAAACACTTATCATCCAACCTAACACCCTACTCATGGGACACTTTAATTATGTCTCTATAGATTGGGAATCCTAAATGGTCTCAAATTTACAGGTATAGACATTACTGGACTTCATAAATACAAACACCCTTGACCAAATGCTGAATACGCACACTAGAGGCTCCAACATACTGGACCTCGTGCTCACAAATATGTGAGAATGCTGCCCACTCCCCTAATGCCTCATCCTCCATGGTAAGATCTGACTATAAAGCTGTCTCCTTAAAAATCAAAATCAACTCTGTAATCCCATTAAAATCAGTAACATTTATGAACTATTCCAAGGCAAATTACCTGTTATTAAGTGATGGTTTGTCAAAATTCAATGTCCCTTCAAACCCTGAGAACACACCAACCTATGCTGAACTGCTCTCAGAAACTCTGTACAAGCATGTCAATTGCTGCATAGAAGCTGCTGTACCTACCAGAAGTAAGCCCAGGACTAGCCCCAAAAATAAACCACCCTGGTGGCATCCCAAGTTAAACAAGAATATACAACAAAGGGAAAAAATATGGCAAAAATCAAGAAGAGTAATTCACATAAAGGTAAAAACTCTCTCATCAGTAAATAGGCAAGTAAGAGGGCTAATTATATCAAGCAAAGCCAACTTTGAGGTTGAGATATCCCCCCAGATGAAAGATAACCATAAGGCCTTCTACAGCTATGTCAGAAACCTCAAGGGCAGCATGCAGCAATGTGCTGAACTGGTGGTTAATGGTGCCAGATTCACCCAGCCTGGTGATACAGTGAACCTGTCAGTGGACAAATTTAGTTCCAACTTTACCCTCATCTTACCCCAACTATCTTGCAATAATATTCTGAAACATAACCCTTCCAACTATAACTAGGGAGCATGCACTGTCTGCACTCACTAAAGCCAAGAACATGGCCTCAGTAGGCCCTGACAACATCCCAGGATGCCTCCTGAATAGTCTAAAATAAGACTTATCAGGACCCCCTGGAGTCATTATTTAACCATAGTCTTAAAACAGGCTTTGTGTCACATGAATGGAGGAGTGTAATAGCCCTCACTCTTCATTAGGGAGGACCTTCAACAGATCCTGGAAACTACAGATCCGTTAGTCTGACTAGCTTATTTGCAAATCCATGGAAATAATCATCATGGAAATTATCAACAAGGACAAAGGAGACCTCCAGATGGCTCCATATTAAAATGTTGACACTCCAAATACCAACTGCATACAAGCCAGGAAAAAAGGCCAAAAACACAGAAGAAGAAGAGCAAATTTTGAAAATCGCTTTTCTCCTTTAAATTTCTTTTAGCCAATTTTTACCCCTTCCCATGACTAATCATGACATGACATGCAGTCTGTGACCTGTATTCTCCCATCTAGAGGCACACCACACTTCATACCCCAAAGTGGTTGGTCTGTACAACTTCTCTTCCACAATAGGCACCAGCTACAGCCTGCATTGATACCCACAATTCCATCCTTGGGTGAGCTTGAGGTGGAAACACTCAGCCTATTTTTGGGGAGGAACCTCACAGAGAAGCAAAGAGAACATGCAAAACCCACAAAGGTAATGGTCAGAAGTCATGGCCAAACTTTGTACCTTGTGCGTGATAGCTGAAGGCCTTAGCCATTATGCCAATCTTGTCTATTATATCACCTCAACTTTTCCTGGTATGATATTAATCCTACCCCGTTTTGCAGCCTCCCACATAGTATGTGTCACTTTTGTGTTAGGACACGAATAAATGAGTCTTTATAGGTTCTATTCAAGCAGCTTTATTTTATACAAACACATCACTATAGAGGCTTACTGACTATAATTTAAGTAACATATACAAAGTAACAACTACGATCATGCATGCTCACTCCCTGGCTGCTTCTACAAAATGGCACTAAGGATTGCACATGTCTGGAATTTATATATGCATGTACAGCTTCACATACTTCTTAAAGATATAGCACACACACTTTACATTCTCATCTACATCCTCCCTCTTTGAGAAATAGATCATGCAATTTGTCATGAGATTATTTAGCATGCAGAAATCACAGATAATCCATAGACATGCATTATACAATACTAAATACACACACACACACACACACACACACACACACACACACACACACACACACACACACACATATATATATATATATATATATATATATATATATCTACAATCAAGTTCATGTTGCTGCATATTTCACACTAGGCTTAGAAACTCATCCATATTATGTGATATAAAGCAGGAAATTAGATTTAGTAACTGGGACAGTTTCTCAAAATAGTTGACCTGTGGAATGCTCCAATCACTTTCTGGAATAGAATCAGACTTTTGAACATGTTCTGGTTAGGAAACAATGTCTAACTCATTCTTTGATTTAGTGTCTGCATCACAGATACAATGTTGTGACTGCAATTATGTTGGTTCTGGTACAGGGAGAAGATGTCTGTGATTCCTCTATACTCCACACCTTCAGAATCTCCCAAGTAGAATTTCGGCTAAGCACAGATGCCTGTAATCTATCCTATTCGATCAAAACCTTTTGTCACCTGGATTCGTACCATCTCTCCTTCCCTCAACGGACAAAGTAATCTGCTCAATCTGTTGTAACTAGATTTATGGATATTATGCATTTTAACAATTGAGCCTTGTAGGTTTTATTTTTCTAGGTTTAGGCTGCAACAAACTTGAAGAAATAGCTAGCTTAATTCTAGTTTGCCTAGAAAGTAGTCTTTGAGCAGGTGAGCCGAGAATATCATCATGAGGTATGTTTCTGAGATTAAGCAAATTCAGGAATATGTCTGTATTGTTACGCTTTGACTTTTCAAGTAATTGCTTTGTACTCTGCACTGCACGTTCAGCTAAACAATTGGAATGAGGATATTCAGGACTACTATGACATGTACGAAGTCCCATTCTTTTTCAAATTTCTGAAACAACAGGCTAGTGAATTGAGTACCATTGTCAGAAAAAAGTTTGTGTGGACTACCATGAACTGAGAAATGACTTATCAACTTAGTAATATACTGCCAGTGCATACACAAATGAACGCTCTCTTTCTATGGCTTCTGACCTTGTTAGGTTTAGCAAAATAAATGCTGCTGTGCGTGCATCTCTATCTGCATAAGCTGCTTGTATAAAAATATCATACTCTTGCTCAAATATTCTCCACTTCTCTGCAATATTCTGATCAAACACAAGTGGTAGGTGTTTTCGAAATCCGTCTGCCATATTAACACATACCAGTGAAGGGGTTTGCGAATAAGCATGAGTATGCACACATACACATATACATAAGTTTCTGGCATAAACAGTATTTGTCCAATGCCTTTGTGCTCTGAACTTATATTTTCATTGGGCTTCTTAGAATTATGCGAATTAATGAACTCATAACACTTTAGAATAACTGGACTTTGTGAAATAAACTTCTCAGGCTTTTTGATACTTTCGTAATATTAACAGTAAAGGCAGAAATGCTACAGTCATATACCATCACTTGCTAAAGTCATCACCTTAAGAAACATTTGAGAACTTTACGATGCAACTGAATAACTCGCAAGCAGTGTAACACTCTTGTAATGTCATCTTTTTGCAAGAAAACACCTTTTCACCGTAAGAAACATATCAAGCAACTGTACAATGTGAATAAATCGAACATCTGTTGACCAAAACTCAATAACTTTTGAAGCAATTGTACTTTGCAAATAACTGGACACAGCACACTGAAATTTCCCCAAAATGGCGGTACCTTGTTAAGCAACTCCTTACAGTAGAAGAAGCACTCTGTAATGGCGACACTTTGTGAATCGACACACCCAGCACGAGAAACTTTTTCTCAAAATAGCTATACATTGACTGTATTGCAAGAAACATTTGCACTTTGCACACAGTGAAATCTTAGAAATACATGCACAGTAATAAGTACACACTGTAATCACTTTTACACATTCTGATATACCTTGAATAACTCTAGTTATGCCCTTGATACAATACAAAGTCATAGCTATGCCCAAATACAGCACTTTGCCAAAACACATGCAGTTGCCTTGCTTTATTTTTGCTTAATGTGCCCTTTTCTTTTATTATATTTCTTTTGCTCATGTAAGCCCTTTTCATGTCCAACGTACTTTTCTTGTGCTCGTTTTACTCTAAACATGCCCAACTTTGCCTTAAACACACTTGTTTTGCTTTAAACTTGCTCGTTTTGCTTAACTGTAAATCATTTCATCAAATACTTTTATCTTAAACATTTTCTTTAGTTAACAAACGTTTCACTTGCCTGATAATGTGGTTTGTACCCTTTTAATGCCCCTTTATTTGTCTTTCACATTGAGTAAACAATTTGTTTTATTTATCATTACCTTTAATTCTTCCTGGTTATGTTTGTGCTCTTTTCTCTCAGTTTTACCTTCTCTGTCGTCTTTGCATCCCATGGCTCAGAATATTCTTCTCTCTTCCAGCCCATTTCTGATATCATGTCACTTTCATGTTAAGACATGAATAAACAAGTCTTCATGGGTTCTGTTCAAGCAGCTTTATTTTATACAAACAAACCATTATAGAGACTTACCGACTATAACTTAAGTAACTTTTATATAAACTAACAACTGCAATCATGCATGCTCACTCTCTGGCTGCTTCCACAAAATGGCACTAGGGATTGCACGTGTATGGAATTTATAGATGCACGTACAGCCCTGCATACTTCTTAAAGATATAGTACACACACTTTATACTCTGATCTATAGTATGCACCATTATTATAATTTACACCCATTGCTTTAACCCTCTATGCCAACAAAGTTTCAAGTAGTTCCTCATACAACACATAAGTAAAGCATACTTCGTACATGAAAATGAAAATAATACTAGTCTCCAGACACTTACCTCTCTTTATGCTTATATGTGCTGTATACTTTTAGCTTTCCCCTCGGAATATGAGCTCTGCAAGCTCCTCTCATGCTGTCTTTGATAGTGTGATGAACATAGCAATGGCTGTGACTGCTTTTATCATGCAGTTTTTAGGTTTGTATCGTGGTTATTAAGCTAATTAGCCTATTCCATGTGAATGGTTCTGAGTCACACATTTGTCTTTTTTTGCTCAATTCACCTGTACTATGCCACAAGGCCTGGTCAACTTCATGCGCTCATGTGAGTACCTACAGAATGCAGTGAGTGTGTGTGGGTGGATGGGCCAATTACCCTGGCAATGAGGAAAGTGGGGAAAACTAATATAATTATGGTCTAGACAGGTGATAAAGAGCACAAATAATGACATATGTAGGCATTGTGATGCTTATACACTTGTTGCATGCCATAGTTCACACGCTAACACCACTATGGCGCACCATGTATTTTCATGCATCCCAACATCATGGCTGTTCATGCTAACTATGTGCCTAAAGATGTGCATCACATGTTGATAGCAGCAATACGAATGACCATGAGAGGATTACCATTTTCCCTAGATTGTTATCTACTGCATGGTCTGGTCTTTTGAGGGCACTGAGGATAGCAGGGCTCCCAGGTGGTGCACAAAGGTAAGTAAAATGTACTTTCTATACAGATACCACTGGCAAGAGCACTTGCTTGAGGAATCTTATGAGGACTCCAGTATAAAGCGGATGCTAGGCACAGTCTTGCCAAGGTACTGCATGCTTACCATACCTCTCAACTATGTGGATTTTCTTAGAACGTTCAAATTTCTGCCTTATATTTTTTCTCTGTTCATCAAAAAAATTGTGGTTTTCTGGCAAATCACTAAGGATTGAAGTCACTAAATAATGACATGCATTTGAGCTTCAGACTCCTTATCCTTCAGAAAATGCATGTTAGCACAAATTCTATTATACTAGCAACTTTCTAAGTTTATAACAGCAATGTTTAAAAATCTGTTCCTTTTTGGGCCTTTGTCTTGTCTCCCCATTATTTTAGGCTTTGTCCAGATTTCTTGAACTAAGGAGTTGAGAGGTATTGCACATATTTTCCTGTGTCCTTGTGTATGTTCCTCTGCTTGCTCTTATCCCTTTTCTGACTTTCCTATACTTCCATTCCTTCCCCACTTCAGTGAAATAAAGTACATAGATACATTGGTGGGTGCCACTTCTTGTAACTCCCATGCAATTTTATATTGTCACAAAGTAATGTATGCATGTAAATAGTCACAAGCACACTACCCATGCACAACTGGTGGTTGGAAAATTTGACTCACATTAATGAAAACAGCTCTCCCCTTATATCCTTCCCTCTCTACCCTTCCTGGGTTAGGCTTAGATAGGGTAGTCAGGAGCTAGGTCCCCACTATATCTCCAGCAGCCATTTCTGTAAGCGGATTTCTTAATTAGTTACTGCTTGGGCCACAAAATCCAAAATTGTTAATTCCAGCCACATTGCACCTCTCAACATCTCCACAATAGCTCTTGTGTGGTTGCAGAAGACATTTCTGAATCAAAAGGAATGTAGATTAACAACTGTTTATATCTATTTGAATACTTTTTCAACAATGATGGTTTGTACAATTCATTTAAAAATAATAATATTTACAGCATTTATGTAGTTAAATTAGATGTAATCTTTGCCATATTAGTTTTGTCTGAATCTAGATTATAGTATTTGAATATTTCTGTCCATTCTAGTGAAAGGTCATATTTCTATGCATTCATTTGTATACTTTCACGAGTCGTTTTAATACTATCACAGTGTAAATATTGAAGTTCCTTTGTATGTACTCCTGTACAATTTTCTACTGTTTGGCTATCTTGGATTCAACCACATGTGAAGAACCAACCTGTTTACTTTCTGTGTCTTACTACTACTCAAATTGTCACTTCCCATACCTAATATGCAAACATTCCAAGTAATTTAATTTTTTCCCCAGACATTATACCCATTGTAATACATTTCATCTCCCAAATATATTTTATATTAATACAGTAAAAACCAGGTGGACATTGTCAACCTTGTGAGAATTACAGCAGCAGTATTTTGCATCTATTTTCCTTAAACATTCTTAAAGGGGTAAAGATCTACTTATGTAATAGTTTTATTTGTTGATTTCAAATATATGTCCAATTTTGCAGTGAATAACACCTATCCCATACTCCTGCCAGTCTATAATTGTTACACTAATATTTTAATCATTCCATTTACCAAATAATTCATATCTAACATCAATAGATTTCCTTCCAATATGTCAGCACAAATTGTTATATCTTTACTTTTTCCACAGTTACTTCGTTTTTCCCAAGGTTAAACTTTCGATTTACACTTACTGTTTATTTCCCACTTCATACTTCCTCTTTTTCTTAAAGCAGCTTGATAATCCAATAGCCATGATCTTCAAATTTTCACTGATTATTGTTTTGTAGTATCTTATCTCAGCCAATGCATTCTCAGTTGGAGTGGGGGTTCTTCTTTACTTAAATGAAACCATTGAACCAAGTTAAAAGCAATTATTTCTGTTGGGTAGTGCAACATCCTGCATCACCCTTTTGTATTAAGATAATTAGCATATTATATTATGAGATATTCTTGCTCAGTCAGAATTGTGTATAGTTTTCTAATCTTATTTGTTATTTTAACTATTGTATCACGATCATGTGAAATGGGTAAATGTCTTATCAGACACAAAGTCATTGGTGAAATCATAACCTTAGCTACATGAATTCTTACACTGGAATAATGATTTATGACTTTTGTTTTGTAATAGTGTCTGTGATTTTCTCTTCAGATTTCTGAATGTTTGGCCAGTTGTATCTTTATGGTCCTTCCCTGTTATTAAACTGAAATAAACTAGACAAGATTTAACGTGTATCTCATCACTGTTATCTAAATCCTTTAATTTTCCTACTGTAGAAATTATTGGCATTGTTACAGAGTAATGCTGGTATGCCATTAACACTCTTGGGTGGACACTGTCTACCTTCTCTTCAATCAATATGCAATTATCAGCAAGAAAACTAAACCTGGACCTACCTTTCTGCATTTTCCTTCTTGAAAATCCATCTATAGCTCTACCCTAACTTTTAAAACAAGCTCTTAAAAAAATTGTATAAATAATAAAGCTAAAACTGGACAACCTTATTTATTATGGCTACTAAATTTTATGCTGTCTATCACATCATTATTAAGGGTCCCTATCAGTTCATCAAAAAATCAGTTCAGCAAACAGCATTTTCAGTGCACTTACATTGAACATGCCATTTGTTGAACTGTTAATACTGATATTGTGGTACAGTTAGAATTGTAAAATTTGCTCTTTCCCCACTGTAGTGAGATCTCAGAGTTGGTATATAGAATTAGCGAGGTGTGTGGGGAACGCAGCACCACATGCCATTTGTTGAAGTGACAGTTCTATTAAGTGATATAGACCCCATTATTAATTAGAAAATCTACTTGTTGTCATCTTTAGCCAAGGGAGGTAGTTGTGATGGAAGCTTCTTTGTTTAAAATCTTCAAACATGAATTCTGAGTTGACAGGATCAAATTTTTTACTGGTGTTAAATAAAATAATGTCTGCATGAGCATCATCAGTTTCGACTTTACATTAAAATAAGAGATAACTAATTGTCTGTGTGTATTATTTATAACTGCCTTTTTTGAATTAGTTTAGGTAAGAGCATGTTGAATCTATTAGTACATTTTCAAGAATTTTACTGACTGTAATTAATAATAAAACTGATCTATAGTTTGCTGAACCTTCAATGTTGCTTTTGTCTTTTGGGAGAAGTATTATTCTCACAATTTTATTGAATCTACAATTGAATTTTTGTGTCTACTCATGTTAAACAGTTTAACTAGCAAGTCATATAGTTATTAATCTCCTAGTGTATAGAATACATTGGGAAGGCCATATGGACCCCCATTTTACTTTTTGTATTCTGTTAACTGCCATGTTTAACTGGAACAATGTCAAACTTTGAACATCTAATATCTTCCTGAAATAAACTTATTCTATTTAAACTGTTCCAGGACAAGTTTTGTATATTGACAACTTCTGAACTGTTGTAAATGTTGTCAAAATTGTTTAATTCAATGTTTTGATACTAAAATTGCACCAATTATAGAATTAACATATGATATTGGTATACTTCTTTTCTTTTTCTTATATCTACATCTAATTGGTAGACTTTTCTTCCTGTCTCACTAATAATAACATTTAGCAAAGCAGTTACTTCCATCTCTTTGTGTCATATTTTTTGAGATTTTATTGTCTATAACATTTGTAATACATCATAAGCTAAGTTTATAATGTCATCTAAATTTTCTTGTATCTTTTTTTATTCAGATTCTAGCTGTTTTCATGCATTTTCTTCTGACCTTCTTATTTACCTTCCTCAGCTATTTTTTTTTGTTTTCAACCTCACCTGCATTTTCAATGTCCTTAATGTTCTTTTCTATAATTTATTTTAAAAACGTAAGTCCACTACAGTTTAATTCTTCAGTTTCTCATTGATAATGAGCCCATCTCAAATAGCTATTTTTTATTTGGTGAGTTATATTTATCTTTAACTGAATTATAACATGATCTGAAATGGATATATCCTTTATTGAGGTATGAAGGACAATGCCTCTTAAACCATCTTTCATAAAGAACATGTTTAATCTTCTATTATGTTTAATTATATTTCTTATAAAATGTAAAGTGTTTGATCTGACTATCCTTCTTACTCTGTATATCTACTCAATTCTCCTTTGGCTATTTTCTTTGAGGACTTCTAAAGCTTTATTCTTATTTACCAAACTTTCTATTTAGACTCAGATTTAGGGTTACATTGAAATCCCCATCAATTATCTGATTTCCATTTTTTATTCAACTTTGTCACTTTCATTAAAAAGTAATGAAAAAAATCATGCACACCTCTGCTAGGTGCATATATGTTTTCTGTGTTCCTGTAAGAGCCTTTATCTTACTATACAAGTGGTTCCATCTCCCTTCATTACTCCAGACAGCTTTCCCACTGACTATACCTAAATTATTCCTAAATAGTCACCCCTCTCTTCCTCCCCTTCAACTCTATTATTTCAACTTCCTATAAATAATCCTCTGTCAGCTTATTTTTATCATGTTCTTTCACTTTTCTCTTGTAACAAATAAATTGACCATGTTCTCTCTTAAGTTTAACAAACATCTTTTATTTTATATAGGATTTAAAATACCTATGGTCCATGAAATGAAAATAAGTGTGTTTAGTCTTTATTTCGCTGCATAAAAATCTTCTTACTACTGCCTCCTTACAACTTGAACTGGATGCCCCACTCAAGCTAATGGATTCCTTTTGTAGCTAAAAAACATACACCAAAACCCATCCCCAGTTACAGTCCAGTTGCTCTAGGCAGTTATCCTAAACCTCCCGTCAGAAATAAAATAAGAAAAATGTTAAAAATTCTTGCATTCAACCTTGTAAATTTACATTATATGAACACAGAATTTTATATCTATAGAATATAATACAGCTCACCTTTGCTAACTGTGTAATAGTTAACATTCTAGTCATAAGCTGACCCATTATAAGCAAATGAATGTAATAAACATGTCTATTCTATAAGATTTATAAAAGTGCAATAAAATGCCCCATTAATCAATATGAGTGAATCACTTACAGACATATTTTACATTGTTGAGTAGATAGCCCTGCCATGGCATACAGTCTGTGATACATGTTCTCATATCATGAAGATACTGCAGACCACAGTAGATGCCCAAAGTGGTTCACTTATACAAATGTCCCCCTATAGGGCATCATGTTGATTCTGTGCTGCTGCCTACAACTCCATTCTGTGGAGAGTTTGAAATAGAAACACTTAGCTTGTTCTACAGAGATGGGAGGAACCTCATAGAGACACAGGGAGAGCATGCAAACTCAAATAGGCATTGGCTGAAGGGCGGAATCAAACCTTGTACCTTGTGCATGGGAAGTGAAGACCTTAACTATTTTGCTAATAAGTGTCTCCATTGCAGGAAAGGTCAAGGAGAACAGATTATGGTGGTTTGGCCACAACCACAGAAAAGCAGAAGACAACCTAGTCAAGAAGAAGATTTGGGACAGACAGGGAGAAGACAAGAGGAAACAAGCCCATCCAGCAAAGAGGTGGATGAATTGTGTAAGAGAAGACATGTGACAATCAGGCATGAATGTTGAAGAAGGCAGAAGGGTGGTATTGAATAGATAGATATAGCGCCAATTGACTTGACACCCAGACCTTATGTGGAAAATGGGAAAACGGGAGTTGATGATAATGATGATGTATAAAATGCCCCATGTTCATATCAGCAGGATTAAACTGTATCAATAATAAAGTTTAAACATTTAGTTTTACATACATCAAATCATACAATAAGGAAAATGTCTCATGGATAAAATAATACAGGAAAATGAAAAGTCTACTGTAACTTCAAGAAATGTTAACTTGATAGATAATATAAGAAATGAGTCCAACACTGTTTTATTCACATTTAACACATTAATACAACATAGTAATATTGAAAAGAAGGACAATCACACACATGCAAACAAACAAAAATACAATTATTTGCTATAGTGCCTATGTCAAAACAATTAATACTTATGGTTTAAAGATCTGTAAGTATGTTAATTAACATAACTATTATATAGTTTATAAACCAATATTTTACTAAAGACACATTCAGTTCTAACCAGTTATTATTTTCTGAAGTAATATTATTTGCTCCCATCTTAATAGTGACCAATTCATTCTGATATGCAATGTTTGCAATAATTATAAATTCCATAAATAAGGGAGTAATTTCATTTTCCATTTTTTGTAATAACTTTTCTAGCAATGGTTAAAAGATTGTCCTAAAGAGAATATTGTATTCTGGGAATACTTCCAGGAATTGGAGTATTAAATAAAACTTATGTTTTTATATAAATTAAATATGTTTGCTCAGAGAGCTTGCAAAAAGCCATTGATCTCTTTCAATATGTTGTATGATTTCACAATCAAAAACCATGTGTTGCAAATTGGCTTTTAGCATACATTTACATCTCCAACATATGACATATTTTTATACCTGAGTTTTAATTTACAAGGAAAAATAAAGGCTCTTTGTAAAAATTTCCATGAAAATAATTTCCAGTATGAAGAGGATGCAGTTTTTTGTGATGATAACAAAAATAACATTTTATCAACTTCAATTAAGTTTGTATGACTGGTAAGTGAAAAGTTATCCTAATCTTTTAATATATACTTTTTATTTTTAACAAATGTATAATTTTAGATGAAACAATTTTCCTGAACGATTTTATAAATCAAGGTTAAATAAATAAACTTATCAATAAAGGGTGGGAGGTTATTCCTTATCATATTAAGCATCAATTTAAATTTAGACTTGCTGCATTGTCTATTAGTCTGTATATTAACCAATGGTTCGCACAAATGTCATATTTAATCAGTACAAAATCAGAAGAGGGCGATTTTGCTCCATAGGTTCATAGGTAGGTTCATAGGTAGGTACTAGGCTATTTGGCCCTAGGGCCTATACAAGCCTAGCCAAAAAGGTACCCTGGCTTTCGCCACCCAAGAAAATTATTTTCCTGTGCCACTGTCAAGCAGAACCACAGAAGTGATCCCCTGGGTGAATTTGCTATTACCCATCCAATCATCAAGATTTTTCTTGAAGAGTGTTATGAGGAGCTCTGTTTGACATAGATAGGTAGTCTGTTCCAGAGTATGGGAAGTCTCTGGGACAGGAATCTATCCCTCCAGCATGTTCTGTTTATTGTGGTGACAAGGTTTAGGTCTCTAGAGCGTGTAGCTCGGAGGGATTGAGATTTGTGGAGCATGTCCAACAGCTCTGGGTTTGACATAGCTTTGTATGTTAGGCAGAGATCGCCTTTGAGTAGGCGATATGCGATGGAGTAAAGCTGGAGTTTTTTGAGACGGTCTGCGTAAGGCATTTGTTTGAGGCCAGTAATCCTCTTTGTGATGTATTTTTGTGGCCTTTTCAGTTGTTGTAGATGTCTTGTGAGGTACATACCAAAAGGGGTGTTGTACTCTATAATGGGTCTAATGAGTGATGAGTGATGATTCATCATTTGATAGCAAAAAAATTAAACCATGATTATTTTAGTGGAATTGAAAGTATCAATAAGCTCTTAAGTGAAAGCTATTTGGTGTATTATAAAGAGCCAAACTTTTCAAATCAGGGATCTTAAAATTAAGTTTTTAGAAGTTTTTAACATATTACTTATGCAATGTGAGTCAGATGGTTTATTGCTGATTTTAATAAACTGTTTGTTTATTAGTCATTTAAAACTATTCTCCAAGAGCAAATAATGCTGACTAGTTATACTATTATCACTATTCATCCAGATAATCTTATGAAGCTTTTTCCATTTAGACAAGTTGTGATGACTGTGCCCTGGCCCAGAAATCAAGGAGCCTCAATCCTCACCATTAACACCAGGGAGGTCGACTCATAGAAGAGAAAAGGATAACTAATACACACAGTAAAGTACAATTTCCCTTAAGTGCACACAGAGATCACAGTCAGCCTGGGGCTGGTTGCTCCTTTGCTCACCAGATCCCCAATAAGACTCCTCACTGGCACAGCTATAGGATCTAGGTCTCAGCCTAACTGGGCAAGCTAAAACCTCCAGGACCCTCTCTGTCCGACCAGTGCTTCGTGTCCCTGCCAAGTAGCTGACACAACACACACACACTTTGAGATAAGTATTTATACAACTTCACAGACACTCCTGGGAAAGGCTGACACAGATTCTCCAGCTGTGCCTTTTTACCCAGACTATATGGTAGTAATTATTGCTACCACCCAGTTAATAATATCAGCTACAAAAAGGCCCTTAAAAGGGTGTTCAATTATTACTGTGCAATATTAATACCCAATGGTAGTATGACTAACAGTCAAGGCTTACTTTAGAGTGGCCTATTACAATAACCTCTATATAAATATGCAGTGTACTCTAGAGCTTATCTCTACACAAACCGGCCACAGGTAGAAGGTTTTAAAAATATTTAATAATAAATAATTAAAAACACAAGACAAAACTACTACACCACAGAGATATCTAAGAGTTCAGACATCACACAGAAACATAAAATAATACAGTAGGACAGGTCTGATTTCAAAGAAAAATACCCAATTAATCTTTTCTAGCTTTAACTATTCCTACAAGAAATCAGAGTGCTAAAAACTTACATGTGAGCTTAGGCAGAGTGCTGCTGGTAAGTTGGATATCAAGATCAAAATGCTCTTAAGTCTTTCTCTCTGAGACATAGTTTATAAAACATCACTAACAAACATGTCTCTGGGTCTTCCCCAGATTACATGATTTTTGACACTTAGGTTTTCCCAGTATTCATATTGCATCATCTTGACACCTGCTCTGAGTTCCCAGGCTAATATAAACTCCATTTACATTATTTAGCAAGCTAACACCTGCACAGGAGAATACAACACTTAAAGGCATTTCACATATACACTCTAGCAATTAGTCCTTAGTCAACACAATAGACAGAATGTCTTCTGCCAGCCTGACCGGAACCAACTTTAAAGATCAAAGAATGTCATAAAATCATTTCAATTTCAAAAGACAAATTTGAAAGGCTTGACTTAGTTTTTCTTTACAGCAAGGGGCAGTGTTGTAACAATCTTGAAGTTTACATTTTGCAGTGTTTTCTTTACACTCAAGAAACATGCCTGTAGTTTACATTTATTATCAAGAAAACATGCCTGTATTTTACATTCATTTACAAATGCCAGAATTAGATATCAAATTATATTTGACTAGGCTGGCAACCTTCGTCCATCTCTCCCCAATCATCACACAAGTAATTAGAGTTTAGCCATGAAGCTGCAGTTTTTATGGCAGATGCTAAGGCAATATATCTAGAAATCCTATTCCACCATTTTTCCAGTTTGTCATATGATGTTTAAGCCACTCTAGATTTGTTTGAAAACCAGAAGAATTTTAAAAGGACCTTGGCTCAAGATGATTGTCACTGTTGAAATGACAACCTGACCCCATGAACAAAAATGGGAAAAAGGGGTTTTGGATGTCTTGATTATTAATCTGTTTCATAAATTCTAAAGACGGAAAAAGAGAAGTAGTTTGAATAATATATAACATTTTGGCAAAACAATCATCTTAATTAAAGTTAATCTATCTTCAGTAGGAAAGAAACATGTTTATTGATTTAATAGAATCCAATATATTATTATAATTAAGCAATACTATTTCTTTACAGTTATGTGATAACTTAATTCCTAGATACCTAATTTGCTTATTGTCCCAATTATACTCATTAATCTTCTTTAAAGTCTCTTTCAATTGTTTTGTTGTGCGATTATTAAAATTAAGACTCCAGTACAGATTCAAATAATTTTATTGAATTAGATAAAGAAGTTGTAGATTTATTGATATTATCAACTGCAAATAAAATATCATCCACAAAGACCTGGGTTTTAGATTTATAACGATCATTTATTTTAAACCCAGCTATTTCTAAATTTGATGTTATATAATTAGCAAAGAGTTCAATCACCAAAGCAAATAATAACAGATATTGTTTGTTCCTTTACAAATCTTAACTGGTTGGGAAAAATAGCCTAACTTAATAAATGCAGAGGAGCTCTAAACAAACACTTAGTAAATTGCATGCAATTATTTGAAAAATTGTAAGTTTCTAACACAGATGATAAATACAAACCAACCTAGAGAATCAAAAGTTTATTAAGACCTAAGGTAATTATTGATACTTCTTTCTTCATATTATTGGCATAGTCAATTAATGTAATTATTCTTTTAATATTATGATTAGTTTGTCTGTTTCATATAAAGCTAGTCTGATCCTCACTAATTAGCAGAGGAAGAAAACTTTGATTCTGTTAGCATAAATAGACATAAAGATTTTATAATCAGTAAAACTTTTTTAAGAAACACACAAAAGAACCAAATAACAAAAAGCCAGTGAATGACTGGAGTAGAAAAAATCAGAAGTCACTAAAGAATGATTTACGCGTTTCGTTGTCACTAATGAATGATTTACGTGTTTCGTTCTATTTTATAATCAGTATTTACAAATATATGACATGGGTCTATAAGAGGAATATACTGAGTTCACTTACAGAGCACTCTGCAGCACTTTTCCAGTGTTTCAATTGCATCCAGAGATATCTAAGCTCAGAGAAGAATATATTTTTAGTTAACTGCACTTGTACTTTATACAGTGATCACTACAGTTTTTGAGCATTTAAAAAGCATTTATTTCATGTTTTTGTCAAAAATAGTAATGTCTCTGTTTGTTGGATCTTCTAGTCTGGGTGCTTCCAAATCTTTTTACAGAAGGGTAAATAAGCCATGGACTTGGTTGTTTGACAGTTGTTTGCTTTTTAGTCTGCACTTAAGTACTGCTTTTGCTGTGCTTTGACATTAAGAAATTCCAGGATCAGATATATGGTAGCAGAAGTTGTTTTCCTGGCTGGCTGAGTTGGGAAGCACTACTAGATGTTTATTGCTTAAAATGCACTTGACCGCTGCTTTTGCTGTACTTTTACATTAACATATTCCAGGGCGTCTTGTTGCAGAAGGTGTTTACCTGGGCTGTCTGACCTGGGAAGGACTAGAGAAAGCTCAAAGTGTGGTTGTTGGCTAGAGGGCATAGCTTTGTTTTTCTCTACTATAAATCAGGCAAGTTGCAATGTTCTTTGATCACTTAGAGGGAACTCTGCAACGTGTTTCCAGTGTTTCAACTGTATCCAGAGCCATCCAAGCATATGTAAGAATATTTCTTGATTAACTGCATTTGCACTTGCTTTATACAGTGATCACTACTTTCTTTGAGCATTTTTTAAGCATTTATTTAATTTTTGTGGCAAATATAGTATTTTCTCTGTTTCTTGGCTTTTCTATTCTCTGTGCTTCCAAATCTCTTTGCAGAATAGTGAATTCACAAGAGACCTAGATGTTTGGTAGTTGTTTGTTGTTTAATTTGCACTTAAGAGCTGCTTGTGCTGTGCTTTTACATTAAGAAATTCCAAGATCAGACATCTTGTGGAAGAAAGTATTTACCAGTTGGGAAGTACTGGAGGAAGCACAACATGTGGTTGTTTATTGGCTAGAAGGCATAGGTGTCAATTTCAAGCTTTTTTTTCTCTGTTTGCAACTGCTCACTAGGCCACAGCAGTTAGCAGTGTCCTGTATAGTTCGAAATGCCTAGACAGTAAAATGTACCTATAAAGTTGGTATTAGATCTGAAACCTGTTAAACAATGTAGCATTGTGTAGAAATAAGCTAAGAGTAGCTAGCTTGTGCATTGCATAACCTGCCATATCCTAGTATTACATAACATACTGCCTTTAACTCCAGAAACCACCCTAGGAAACCCCTGTTAAAAGCCAGTCCTTAATCCTAAACAGCCAACTCTATTACAGGACTAGACAACATGGGTATGCAATTTCCAAATGTCTCTGTGGCCAACTTGGTACATGTGGGTATCCTAAGGCGATGTTGCAATTGTCTTATGTTCTCAGACTACCAGTTCATTATTAAAGAAAATAACATGGCATGCAAGAGATGTAAATACACAACTTCTTTGGAGGCAAAAAATTCACATACAAACAGGGTTGTCAAGAATACCCATTCTACATCCCTCACATATACTGTTCACCACACAGACAGATTGGCTTAAGTTGAGCCACTTTAAAGAAACCTTCCCAAATCTCAAAGACCCCCAAAGCCATCTAATGACAACACTGGAGCAATTACTGAAGCACATACCAAAAGCAGCACCAAACATCTCACATAAGTCTAAACGTAATGGTTCCCAAGTGCAAAGCCCATAAGGCAAGCCTATACTTTATCTAAGACTCTTGTCACTGGGGACTCCATTGGGTGATACAGAGATGTCCCACTCACCAGACTGGACCAGGAAAAGATAACAGTTAGTTGCTTATCTGGAGCCAGGATCTGCAATATTATGTAAGCACTCAAGTTGCTGCACCCCAGGTACCAATATCTGTCATAGTCCATGTATATATAAGTGAGGTAAGACATACCTCACTGAACTATATGAAAAAAGACATAATGGATCTCACTGAATATGTGCCACAGATAGATATGAGCCTTGCAATGAGCAGTATTTGACCTTCACCATGGAAGATGCCACAGTATGAACAAAGATGATTGATTTTAATAATTAGTTTAGTTTTTGGTGTCACTCCAGGGGGACTCAATATCTTTCAGCATGGGAGAACATGGTCAAAAGACACCATTGCTTTGCCAAGGATGGGTTGCACCCATCCCCCAAGGCTTTCAGATGGTAGCTAAAACTTTAAGCACCCAATGCCAAAAGAAAAAAAACTGCTAACATAGTCAAAAAGATTACAAGTAACCTTGGAGCCTAAACAAAAAACTCCAGACCCTTCAAGCCATCCTCACTGTGAAGAATGTAGACATCTGTGTCATGACCAAGGCTTGGTTTAATGCTGTAGAAAACACTCTGGAAGTGCAAGACTACAGTGCCTTCCACAAATTTAGACCAACAACAGCACAAACTGGGGCCAAAGGTGGAGGTGTTTCGATTTATGTTGGCAACAAACATACCTCCAGTTTGGTTAAACAGGATTATAGTATGTAGCTCATCAAAGTGCAATTCACCATAAGGATGGTCCCTCACCATATCATGGCTAGCTACAGGTCACCATCTATGCCCCTAGAGCTCTAGAACTCTCATTTAAACCTACTAGAGGCACTCACCATCCAACCAAACACCCTATTCATGGGTGACTTTAACTACTCCTCTATAGACTGGAAAATGTACACCCCCTCAAACTCACAGACACAATGCTTCCTGGACTTTAGTATCACAAAATCCCTGGATAAGGAGAAGATAACAGTTAGTAGTTTATCTGGAGATAGTGCATGCTCTAACCAGAGGATCAAACATACCTGATTTGGTAGTCAACAACACGGGACAGCATTTCACCCCTCATGTCATGTCCTCACTAGTGAGGTTGGATCACAAAGCTGTCTCATTTGAAGTAAAACTCAACCCAGTAAATTCAGTGAAACCAGTAACAGTTAGGAACTATTCAAAGGAAAACTCCATCCTAGTTCATCAAAATTCAGGGCTTCCCCAACCCTGAGACCACAGCTATATATACAGAATTATTCACAGAGTCACTATACAAACATATGAATGGCTGTAGAAAGGCTGCTGTACCTACCAGAAATAAACTCAAAAATACTAAAAACAAACCCCACTGGTGGAATCCTCACTTAAACAGGGTATATAATAAAATAAGAAAACCCATGGCCAAAATCAGGAAAAGCAACTCCCTTAAAGACAAGTGCTCTCTTATACAACTGAACAAGAAGCTAAGAGGTCTAATTAAGTCCAGCAAGGCCAACTGTGAGGTCAAGATAGCTTCACAGGCTAAGTACAATTAGAAGAACTTCTTCAGCTATGTCTGGAACCTTAGACGTAACATACAACAGTGTGCTGAACTGGTGGTGAATAGTACAATCTACACTAATCAGGGTAACATAGCAAATGTACTGGCTGATAAAGTCAGCTGAAACTTCACCACCCACTCCCTCTTGCTCCACCAGGTGAAATCCCCTCAAACATATTTAGCCCAACAATATCCCTGGTTGGCTCCTGAACAGTGTAAAACATGACTTGTCAGGGCCACTTGCGGCACTCTTCAACTACAGCCTTGAAACAGTCTACTTTCCAAGTGAATGGAGGATGGCAACAGTCATACCCTTCCACAAGGGCAAACTATCAACTGACCCTGGAAACTTCAGACACATCAGTCTAACAAACCTAATATGCAGTGCCATGGAATGAAGTATCATGGAATGATACACAAGGACATTGGAAACCTATAGACACTGGACCCATCCCAATTTGGCTTTGTTAAGGGAAGGTGAAGTCTACTTTACCTGGTAGATTTCTTTGAAATGGATGAGTGTAAAACAGGCATACTGCATATCTTGACCTGAATAAGGAATTTAATACAATACTCCACTCAGGTATTATTGACAAGCTCTCTGAGTTAGGAGTAAACCTTTACATAACTTGCTGGATTGCTGTTTGGCTCACAAGCAGGACCCAAGATGTCAGTATTGTTGAGAGTTCTTCCACCAAGAAACTGGTCCCAGTGGAGTACCCCAGGGGGTTCTTGCTGGGCCTGATCCTATTTGGCATCTACTTCTTGAAAGTCAAGGCTAACATTAAAGGCCTCTAGCACACCAAGTTTGCAGATGCCTGTAAATTGGGAGCTATGATAGATTCCCCTAGGAAACAAACATCTTGCAAGTGGGTTTAACACAGACAAATGACTGGTGCCAAAGTTTTGGCCTCAAACTCAATGCCAAAAAATGCATTATAATGCCCTTTAGAAATTGTCAATGAAAGTTAATTACTTCATTGATAAAATGCCCCTAAGACTTGACCCAGTATTAAGAGATCTGGGAGCATATGTAGACAGCAGTCTGGTCTTTGACCAACATGTAGCTAAGATAATAAGAAAATCATTATACATCGCCTAACTTATAAGTAAGGGTCCAGGTCCAAGGGAGTTATAGTATCACTCTACTCGGCCCTTATCACATCTATCATTGAATAAAATGCCCCCTTTGACATGTATCTACCCAGACACTTGAAACACCCACAGAGGTGTCTCACCAGGAGAATTCAGGCCATGAATACCCTGTCCTACACTGATTTCCTGAAGGCTCTGTATTCAGTCTCCTACAGGCTTCTGAGAGGAGATCATTGCCTGGTATACAGGGCTTCATAGGATCATAGGAAGTTACTAGGCTATTGGCCCTGAGGCCCTTGTAAGCCTAGCCATGAGTTTATTCCAGACAAGAGTTTAGCCCATGTTTAGACAAGTCAGCACCCAAAGCTTGTGTCCAGCAGGGACACAGGTTGAATCCCAAGGGTGTATATTCTTTTCCCATCCAGTTATGCAGGTTGCATTTAAAAAGGGATAATTAAGTGCTCTGGCTGACATGGAGAGGGAGTCTATTCCACAGATGGGGGAGTCTCTGGGATACAAATCTGTCCTGCCAACAAGTCCTATTGATGCCACAGACCAGGTTGAGATTGCCCGCGTGTAGGTTACTCAAGTGGAGCTTGACTTGTGGATATGTAGCAGTCTTACCAAGGCGGGGTCAAAGATTGCTTTGTATGCCAGAGGTCAACTCTGAGGAGTCTGTATGAAGCTGAGTAGTGTGACAGGGCTTTTAGCCTATCTGTGTAGGGTAGATTTTTGAGGATCTGCAATCTCCTGGTGAGGAAACTCTGTGGTCTCTCCAGCTGCTGCATATGCTTTGTTAGGTACATGTTGAAAGGGGCATTGTATTCAATAATTGGTCTTATAAGGGAAGAATACAGGGATGTTATGACCTCCTTGTCCCTGGATGAGATACCCTTACTTATGAGGTGGGCCATGTAGAAAGCTTTCCATACAATGGAAGCAATATGGTGGTCAATAGTCAGGTTGCTATCAACCTGGGTGCCCAAATTCCTCATGACTGATAGAGTGCTTAGGACATTGTTACTAATGTGATAATATGTGGGGATATCGCTCTCCTCAAAGGGGTTGATGATGCATTTTTTTTTGGCGTTCAGCTTGAGGCCATATTTCTGGCACCAGTCATTTGTTTGGGTGAGTCCCGCTTGTTGGACATCCACATCACTAGGGGAATTGATGACCACCCCCAGCTTGCAGTCATCTGCAAACATGTTCAGCCATAGCCCACTGGATTTGGCCTGCACCTTAGAGAAGCATATGCTGAATAACAGAAGCCCCAAGATCAATCCCTGGTGTACGCCACTCATTTCAGGTATACTGCTTGAGGTGGCTTCCTTTATTTTGATTAGGTGGGTTTTATCAGTGAGCCAGTTTGCTACCCATATGGTAACATATGGATTGATTCCTAGTTGAGAGAGTTTATCTCTTATGCCTGAGTGGGGAATAGTGTCGAAGGCTTTGTCCAGGTCAAGGTAGTTGGTGTGCACCATCTTCTGCTCATCCATAGCTTTGGTGACTGTCTCAAAGAAGTTCACCAGATTTAATAGACATGACCTCCACTTGACAAATCCAAACTGTATTGGGTCAAGTGTTTGGAGGTTGCCATTGTCCCTGTTAATGAGGTCACTGATAATCCTTTCCAAGCCCTTGCAGATCAGGCTAGTTAGGCTGATGGGTCTATAATTTTCCAGATCAGTGGACACTACACCTTTGTATAAGGGGATGACAGTGGCCGTCCTCCACTCAGCTGGGACAAAGCCGGTACTCAGGCTTTGGTTGAATAGGGTGCCTAATGGTGCTCCAAGTTCATGGCTGAGTACATGTAGGATGCGGCTTGGGATGTTTTTAGGTCTCACAGAGGGTGTATTTTTTGCCTGTGAGAGGGCAGTGATCACCTGTTCCCTAGAGGTAAGTGGAGGGGGACAGGTACTGGGGATGTCCTGATTTACTGATGGGGGGATAGAGGGGTGAAGTTTTCATTGAATCTGTCAACCAGTTGGTTGGCTATATCTACAGCATTTGTGTATGTGATGTCCTTGTCCACTAGTTCTGAACAGATCTGGGTGCTTCCTTTGACACTGCAGACATATGTGAAGAAGGCCTTATGATTGTCTCTGGTAGATGTGGCCAATATGGACTTGAAGATGGTTTTAGAGGATTTCACTAGTGCTCTTATTTGCTTGTTCAGGCTAAGGAGAGATCACTTCCAATTGGGCATCTGCTCCTTCTTAGTCTTGGACAGCAATTTTTTTCCCTTTTGTTATATAGTTTATTTATTGCAGCTGTCCACCAGACAGGTTTACTTTTCCTTGCGGATGATGATTTTGTCCTGTCAGGTATTCCTGATTCCATGCATCTATATACATGCTTGTATAGTACTTTGGTGTAGATTTTTATACATCGGAGTTCATACAGAAGGCAAGGGGCTGTGAAGCTGTTTATACCATCCCTCAGGAGGTTGTAATCAGTTTTGGAGATTTTTTTTGTTTGATCCTAGCTAGAGGGGGTCAGGGGAGATGCTGACTTTAAAAGAGACCTCTTTATGGCCGGATCTTACCAGGGAGGATAATACTGTAGGGGTGCTGCAGTGGCTACTCATGTTGGTTAATACCAAATCCAAGATATTATCACCTCTTATGGGGTAATGACTAGCTGTTCCAAGGCATTTACATTGATAAAATTGAGGAATCTCTGGGCATTTGTGCTCTGGCATGAGTAGTTTTTCCATTCTTTATTTGGGTAATTAAAATCGTCCAGGATCAGGGTAAAGGGCTGAATCTTGATAGATTCAAAGAAGTCCAGATAGGTGGAGTGGGCATCTTTAGTCAAATTTGGGGGCCTGTAGATAGCTATGAATTGAATAGGAGTCTTGTCAACAGTTAACTGCACCTGGAGTGTCTCCTGTGTGTCATATTGTTTGAGCCTGGAGATGGGTATCTTTAATTTATATTGAAACTCCACCTTCTTTGGATTTGTTCATCAAACACTGATTGGACCACTGCCAAATGAGAACTACAGTTGCAGGTGACACTTTAATCACAGAACATCCAAAACATCCAGACTAAGCGCTTTCACCATTCAATAATGGCATCATCAGAATTCTTTGGCTTTGTTGCTCAGAGTTTGGGGTCTGAATGCATGATATGATGAGTAACCAGGTAAGGAGGCTGGGGTGCTCTCCGCAGCTTTGAACCAGGTTTCTGTGACTGCACATATGTCAGCATCTTCCAGGGTTAAGAATACTTACAATGAGTGCATTTTCATGTTTAGACTCCTAGAGTTTAAGAGTATGACCTTTAATTTGCATTTTGTTAAAATTCTTATGTTGGTAATATCGACCTCATGACTTTTCCTAAAAAAGGGCCTTTGCTAGAACCCTGAAGCCCAAGTGAGACAGATGCAAGCCATCTCTAGCAAAGCATCATGGTCTGTTGATCATATCTTCCCAGGCTGTTAGTTACTGGATCCCCCTGGAATGACACCAGAAACTAAGCCAATTGTTAAAGTCAATAATTTTCTGTTTGTATTGAGGCATCATTCTGGGTGAGGGTAGAATGTTGCTTAAGGCTAGGGACATACCTGCCTGTGACCCATATTCAGTGAGCTCAATCATGTCTCTCTTCCTATAGTCCAGGGAGGTACATCTCAAGTCGTTCATGCCAACATGGACTATGACAGAGTCATAACAGTATCTGTTGTTGACAGACTTGAGTGCGTGTGTGATATGGCAGATTCTGGCACCTGACAAACAACTTACCGTGAATTTCTCCTTATCCAGCCTGGTGAGAGGCACATCCATGTGTCTCACAATGGAGTCTCCTTGACTAATGTGTTGAGATTATGGTTAAGCCTTACTGGTTGCAAGACACAGGTGCGTGGACTATGCATGGTATGTGGTGTTGGTGTGAAGGGTTGTGGAGTTCACATGTGTTTTTGCCTCTGAGGTCTCCTTTGTTTGGGTTTGTTTTTGTTAAGAACCTCCACATATGTGGGTGGGTGTTGTGCAGTTGTGGGTGGTATTTGTGGTGTAGTGATTGTGTTAACAGCCTTCTTGGTGCTGGATATACTGGCTTGTGAGGAAGAGAGCACAGACTCTAGGTTCTTAATGTAATTGCATCTCTCACAAATGGTGTTCCTAGCTGATAGTAGTAGATGGTTGTCCTTGGACCTAGCCCTGATAGGTCTGTTGCTCATATGCAAGACAAACAGCACCAGCAACACTAGATCCAGGGATCTGAACATCACTTGTGACATGAACAGAATGTGCTGGACAAACAGATGTGTCCCACAGGATCTCCCGCACTATGGAATAGGCTTCCCATCCATGCAAAAAAAGAGTTCATCCCTGACCCTGTTCAAACAAAACCTTGAAAATTGGATGAGAAATTATAAATTTACCTCTGGCTTAACCCTCATGTCCCTTATGGACAGAGGCTGTCAATATGCATGATCTTAACTAACACCTGCTTACAAATCCTTAGCTATCTGCCTACTGACATGCCCCTCTTGTTTGATATTTGGGAACCAAATGGTTGGGGGTGTGTGGCTAGGATTGTAATATACCTAGTGGTTGTTAGCCTAGTAGCAAGCTATGAACCTATAAACCTATGAGTCTTTGTCTTGTTTAAGTACGGGGAAATAACTGCATACTTCCAAGAAGGTGGAACATTAGATCTGTCTTTAACTACAGAAAAAACTTGTAATAAAGTGACTAATGCCTCATTAGGCAAAATTTTATAAAGTTCAGATATGATTTCATCATTACCAGGGGCTTTCTTATCTATTGACTTTTTTATTTGCTTTTTTATCTCTATCAGTATGATAAGTTTTTCAGTTTTCTTTATCCGAGTATAAGTTAATTTATTATATTATTATTTCTTAAAAATACATTTTAACTTTTCTTTGCTGGTCAATATCATTTGAATTATATTAAGTTTATTAAAATAATCCTTAAAACACTTTAAATTTCCTTTATATCTGTTGCTTTTTATTACTGCCTGTTATAGTAATCTCTCTAATATGATTAGCCCTAATAATTTTTTAATCTAATGGCTAATTTATGTAACTTTTGGGATTTACAGAATAAGATTGTAATTTGATTTTTTTTCTAAGTTAATCGATACTATATGATCTAGAATTTCAAGATATTTTGACTTAAGTTTCTTCACTTCATTAAGTGCATCTTTATTCCCTTTTTGTATGTCCAGTTTTAAGGTATGTATCTGGGTTTGTAATTCAAATAATTCATTATCCCATTGTTTCCTCTTATTGGCATACCACCCCGTCATTTTTATGTAAGCTTTAAAGAATCAAAAAGAAATACATCCAAAACCTCTCCATTGATATTTAGGGTTAAAAGGTGTTGAATTCCTTGAAGAAACCAAATGTAAATTTTTTTAAATTTTATTATATAGGCTGGTAGTCTATGTCAGGAAACTAGATTTCTAGGTTTAACTATAATGTCATATGTAATAGCATTATAGTCTGTTAAGGGATTGGATACCACTTTAACTTTTTCAACCTGGAAATTAAATAATTTGAAATAAAAACCCTGTCTAATCTGGACTGAGTTCCAAATCTATGTGAATAATGAGTATAAAATAAAGTGTTAGATTTAGCAAAATCATTACCACCTTTAATATTAATTGTTTCAATAAAAATTTACTAGTACTTTGGCTGAAGGAGAGAGTCTTGGTTTGATAGAAGCACTAGAGTCTTTTTCATTTAGCAGACAGTTAAAATAAGCAGTCATTGTAAGGCTACCATTCATATTTGAAATTATAATATCTAGCTATTTCTTTGTAAATTTAGCTTCAATTCCCGGGATTAAGTAAACATTTACAAAAGTATATAATCTGCCTTGTAATTCTATTACTAGTATCCATAACACAACCTTGCCATCACTATAAGTGTAAATTATTTTGGGCATTAAGACATTTGTTTTTCCAAAGAATTACAACAGCTCTTCTCTTTTCTTTAATATTGCAACTAACTGTAATGGTATATATTGTTTTTTTGTATTCAGTCTATCATATCATTAAGAATCAGATATGTTGCCTGAAAAAAAACTTCGGCTGTAAAAATATAAGTATTTAAATAAACTTCCCCTCTTACAAGCACTAAAGTCCACTGACATTATCTGATAAACAGTTTAAGTGAGACATGTTATAATCAAACAATATAGTCTGAACATACACAGTTTTGAAATAAATAGTTACCTAGATAGTATGAATCCACTAGACATATAAAAATGAATAGCAAAATATTAATATTCAAAAACAGATAAAAATTTGATGTAGATATAAAATTTCAAATATATAATAATAATAAAAAAATATCTTAAAATGATTCATCCTTATACCATCTTCCTACATTAACATAAGGTTCCTGGTCTGGAAAGATAATCAAACCAAACTAAATTATCTTTGCTCCTGTAACCTTAAGTGTAAATAACAAAAAAGCATTAAATGTACAGAGATCAAAAAGAGATATTAAAACTATCTGGTTTAAATTACACACACACACATATCTATATATGCACACATTCACACACACAGACACACACACACAGACACACACACACACACACACACACACACACACACACACACACACACACACACACACACACACACACACAGGAATGTATCCATACAACACATGCAACCATATATGAAAAAAATCAATAAAAACAAGTGTAATAATAACTATTAATTTTAGTCATTTCCTATATCTCCACCACCCAAAAAACTATTACATGACCCAGTAAAACAATGAGATCACTAAGTATATCATAACTCAAATTTTGTTAGAACAAACATATTCCAAAGTATAATCATGCTATTTTTGTTCTTATACATTGAATACATAAAAGTTTAAATCATGCATAGGTTCATAGGTAGGTTCATAGGTAGTTACTAGGCTATTGGCCCTAGCGCCTATATAAGCCTAGCCAAAAAATGTACCCTGGCTTTCGCCACCCAAGAAAATTATTTTCCTGTGCCCCTGTCGAGCAGAGCCACAGAAGTGATCCTTGGGGTGAAATTCCCATTTCCCATCCAATCATCAAGATTTTTCTTGAAGAGTGCTAATGAGGAGCTCTGTTTGACATAGATAGGTAGCCTGTTATATATGAATGGAATGGTAAGTAAATTTTAAACATAGTATCCCTTAGTAGTTAGTTATGATAGCTTAACTGTCTTTGATTATTATAATAATACCTACTTAAATTGCTTTTAATATGATTTTACATACAAGTATATTAGCTGTTTATTCCAACAGAGCTAATGAAACATTTATCAAACAATCCCTATAGCAATATAACTGATCATTAAGATATTTAAAATATCTAATACATCACTATAACTGAATTGTTATATTAGCATCATATTAAAAGCAATTTAAGTAGGTATTATTATAATAATCAAAGACTGTTAAGCTATCATAACTAACTACTATGGGATACTATGTTTAAAATTTACTTACCATTCCATTCATATATAACAATAATTTTGAATCTATAAGGTTTATATACAGTAAACTGTTGAAAAATCAAATATCAAAATCAGGTATACAATATGGTAACAAATTAAATCTTACCATCTCCTAGTCTGTGTTACAACTTTAAAGTAATACTATCAACTCATATCCTTTCCCCTTTCAAAACATAGGAAACATTCATACCCATCTTTTCAATTCAAGTAGGTATTATTTATCTTTACAGAAATTGAATAAACTATATACAATAAAAATGGTTAACGTTAAGAGTTTGTAAAGTTATGCTTGTTAGATGACCCCATGTAAATCAGTGAACTTACATGAAGCATCCAACATCATATCATGGAGTGTCAGCCAGTACAGAACCAACAATGAAGTAAGCAAGAATGGCAGCACTAAAACAGAGCCGGAAACTAAAGTAGAGAAATCCTGCTAAGATTCTCTTTTTATAAAAACATATGTCAAGAAAAAAATATAACAGTTTAGTCTTGTGGCGTGTGATTATATTGTCTAATAGAATTAAAAAGATGAACACCCTGTACAAAGAGAAGCAATATACAAGCACTGCAATAACTTATATATAAAAACAGGACACCTAGGAACTTCCCGTACTCATTTTGTACTGGGACTCAATTCACTGCTATGGTTCCTGTCTTCTGGTCTGGGCATGTAGGTGGTTCAGAGAAGCTGGAAGCCGAAAATTGAACATGGAAGAGGAAGAAGGTGTTTTTCAGGGTTTGGATATGAACAGAGCTGTTAATCGAGCAGCAGAAAAGATGAATATGTTAAACAGTGAACTGGGGACTAAGTGGAGTCAAGGGAACAGAGAAGGGATAAAAGAAAGTGAAGCAGAGTCAGTTCAAAGGCCAAAAGAAGGAGTCAAAGTAGGTATTATGGATTGGGAGGAGATTTTTTCAAACTAGGAAAAAAGTAACAAGTAGTTACCTCCAGAAATGTAGATACCAACTCCAGAAAGGGAGTGTACCAAATGTATAATGCTGCAACACCACCACAATGCAAGCCAGTCCAAGAATAAAAATGTTAAATGAAACTTTTATTTGACAACAAGCTTTTTATCCATACTCTACAACAGACTTCCTCAGAACAAAAAGAAATATTTCAACAAAATCTGTTTCCAACAGATTTTATTACACCTGAGTGTGCTGTTACAACCCTTCAGTTGGGGTGGGGTTGTGGGATGTTTATTTGAAAGAACTAATTGAGCAAAGAGTGAACTGGAGAGTGAAAAGACTGTCATGGGGTGAAATAAGGGACAGAATACAAGAAGAAGAAGTTCAGTAAATAAGGAAAAATGACAAGAACTCATATGTACAAATGGTAAGAGAAGGTAAAAGAAGAGAAGAGAAGAAAATAGAAATAAGAAGAAAACATTGAGTAAGGATAAGTAGCAAAGCAGAAAAAGAACTTGACCCAGAGAGGTTTAACAAAGATACTTTTTGTGATATTTTATTGAGGAAGTGTAGTATATGGAAAAATTCTTAGAACAATATGAAAAAAGAAAGAATGAAAATCCTTGGAACTTATATGTTGTGCAAGCATTTAATAGAGACGCAAAAAAGAATATTTATAGAACTTCATGCTGAAGTTGAAAGAGAAAGTTTAAAAAAAATGTTTGAAATCTGTGTTTAGAGATGTAATGGACATTATAAAAATTTATGAGAATAGAGGTTTATGGACTTGGGGCTAGGAATGTGGTGTTGTATTGCAAATGCAAAATGACAAAATAATGCATTTGCCTATTGTAATTAATGTGGATGTGAATAAAGGGTTTGTTAAATACTGGGGTCAATCAAAAACATGCTTTTTTGGTAAAAGTGATAATTTAATTAATAATTATGACAAAAATAATACCTCACAGCAAGAGGTTCTCCGGTTTGATCCTCTGCTGGGGTGCCTTCTGTGCGGAGTCTGCATGTCCTCCCTGTGGTCACTTGGGTTTCTGGGTGCTCCGGTTTCCCCC
The DNA here is from genome assembly GCF_019279795.1 of Protopterus annectens. Taxonomy (NCBI): domain Eukaryota; kingdom Metazoa; phylum Chordata; order Ceratodontiformes; family Protopteridae; genus Protopterus; species Protopterus annectens. The sequence continues at coordinate 650,465,435 of NC_056729.1, read as the reverse complement.
ACATCCCAAAGACATGCTGTAGGTGGATTGGACATTCTAAATTGGCCCTAGGCGTGAGTGTGTGCATGTGTGTGCCTTCTGTGGAAGGTTGGGCACCGGGCTGGCAACTCGACACTGTAAAACTCCTCTGCCAATCATGAGCGGACAGGTGAACCACTGTGGTTACCCCTAACTGGGAAAAGCTGAAAGAAGAAGAAGAAGAAGAAGAAGAAGAAGAAGAAGAAGAAGAAGAAGAAGAAGAAGAATTATGACAAAAATAAATATTTCATTTGTGGTAAAGTTGGTCATTTGCAAAAAAATGTGAGCAGAAATGTATAAAGTGTGAAAAAGTAGGGCATTCATGGATGGACTCTAATGTTAAAGACAATCATATAGAGGACACAAAGGTAGGCCAAGAAAGAGAGATTGTTTTAGTAGATAACATAGAAGAGACACAAAAAGAAAATAGAAATGAGGAAGACATAAAGATGGAAATAAAAGAATAGAGGAAGACAAAATAGAAAAAGAAGGATAAATAGAAAACTAATTGGGTAATTCAAGTGATGAAGGAGAAGATAAATGGACAAGAGTTAAAAGTAAAAGAAATTCTATTGGGAAGAGAGTGACAGATATAAAGTGCACATTTAAAAATATAGGGATAGGGGAACAAAAAAGAAAGGATAAAATCATTAGAAACTTTTCCACAAAGAGGGAATCCTAGCTATAAATGTGAAAAGCATAAACAATGTTCAGCAAAGATTGGGAGCGTTGGCAAGGTGTAGATCATTAGATATGGAAATCAGAATATTCATAGACATAAGAATAATAACAGAGGAAGAAAGAATACAAGAAATGAGTAATGGGAAGGCAAAGTTACATGGAATATAGGAGAAGCAAAATGGTCAGGCATAGCAATTGTATGTAAAGAAGACATAGAAAGTTTGGATTATTCATCTGTAGTACTAGGAAGAATATTAATAGTAGATATAATATGGAAGAACTGGATATACAGGGTGATCACACTTTATGCATATACATTACAGAAACAAAGAGAGATTATATTTAGAAAAAAGCTTCATTATGTTAGTTTGAATATACAAATTATAGTAGTGGGAAATTTTAAATATGATTAAGACATAAGAGAAAAGAAAGGGCAATTGTAAAGATTATTTCAGATTTGATTAAAAGTGGGAATCTATATTTATGGTAAAATAAAGGACATACGAAAGGGGTAATCTGAGAACTGAAGGTGATTATATTATATTATCAGAGAGTTCAAAATGTTACATGAAGGAGTGAAAATTATGAGTTTCTCAGACCATGTGGCAATTTGGATAGAGATTCAAGAGAAAATAGGTTATATAAGATAGGCAGAGGAATAAAAAGGATAAATGAAGCAGACTTTAATGAGTATGTAAAGAATATAATATATCAATTATGGTTAGATCATATAGATATGAGAACATTTTATAACAATTGAACAAGTTGGTGGATTTGTTTAAATGAAAAACATAAAAAAGAAGTAATGCAATGGCAAAGGACAAAAATAATTCAAGAAAGTTGTAAATATGAGGAAATTAGTAGTCAAGTCTAATAACATAATAAGACCTAATGAGTAACAAAGAAAGCTTTTTTAGAAAAAGAAAGAAACTTCTTCGAAATGAATCAAGGAAAAATAAAAAATGCTATTTAAACAAAGATATTTTCTACAAGGAAAAAAAGGAGTAGTACCATATCTAAGTAAAATGGTTAAAGAATAGAAAAGAATAATGAAAGAACTAAGGAACAGGGAAGGAAATATAGTTAATATGCAAAAAGAAATAATGCAAATAATAAAAAGACATATTTTAAATACTTTTTTCACATGTGAAACCATAATGAAACATAAATGGAATGTTAAAAAATTAACTAAACAAGATAATAAGAGAATGAAAGAAAAGATTACAATGATGGGAGTAGTGAAAGTTCTGAAAACATTAACGTAGAAGCAGGTACAGTTTTAGATGGAACTGAACATTGAATGTACAGAGATATGCAAGATTGGGAAAAATAATATTGTTAGAGGTGTTAAATGAGTGGTTTGAGAAAGGGGTTAATGATGAAAGGATATGTATGGGTGCAAAGAAATTTATATGGGAAAAAGGAGAAACAGTAGATATAAAAAGTGGAGACCATTAGTGTTGAACAATATCGACTATAAGATTTTCATGAAAGTAATAGAAAATAGATTAGTAAGCAAAGCTAATAAGATACTGAATGTGACAGTTTGTGGAATAAAAGGAAAAAGGGAGCCAAGAGCTATTGATTATGAGAGAATTAATAGATGATGTGATAAATAGAAAAACGGAATTGAAAATATTAGTAGGATATGTAAGTAAAACATTTGATAAGGTACAGCATGAACTTTCAGGGCAATTTTAAAAGAATATAATGTAAGTAATAAAATAGTTAAATTTTTGATATGTGTACAAAAGAAATAAAGTAAAACTAGTGGATGGCTGTTTAAGTGAGAAAATAGAAATTAAAAGTGGTGGTAAAGAAGGATGTCCAGAAAGTAATATCTAATTTGCATTAATTATGATTGCAGTTGTTAGTAAGATAAGTTTGGCATTGGAGGAAGCTAAATATTGCACACCAGAGGGAGTTCAGATCCTAGCAATGTTCTCTGATGCAGATGATCTGGGATAATCTACCTCCCCTATTTCTAAAGATTGCTGCTAACTCTGTAGCTTATCCTAGCTCCATCCTTATTGACCACTCAGTCATGAATCTACTGTCCCAACAATCTGGAAACAATTTTTTGTATTCCAATTCACAAGAGTGGTCACTCTACAGAACTATCTAACTTTTGGCCTATTGCTATCTTCTCCGCCCTTTCTAAGTTATTTGAAAAATGTGTTCACAAGCAACTTTTAGACTATCTTCTTCATGACAATATTCTCACTCCCTTCCAACATGGTTTTCGTCTTAATCATAGCACAACTACTGCTCTTATTTCCTTTACACAACTAATTGCTCTAGCTAGAGACAGCAATAAACTTGTTTCCTGTCTCTTTCTTGAACTCTCTAAAGCAGTTGATAGTGTATCACACACTAAGATCCTCTCCAAACTCTCAGATTTTAATCTCTCTAGTTCATCTATCTCATGGTTTCCTAGCTACCTCTCCAGCAGACAGCAGTATATAAGATGGCAATCTTCTTCTTCTTCTCCCCATCAATATTGGTGTTCCTCAAGGTTCTGTTCTTGGCCCTTTATTTTGTAACATCTTTACTAATGTTCTCTATACCTTCTGTGCACTCTCTTCTCTCTTACAATATGCTGATGACTCTACAATTATCTATTTTTCTGATAGTCTGCCTGATCTTCACAGCATTACCTAAAATTCTTTTAATGCTGTTGAAAACTGGCTTTCTGGTAATCATCTTATGCTAAATCCCAATAAAACTAAATGTTTCCTATTTCTTCCAAAATCTATTTCTCATCTTAAACCTACTTTTTCTATCACATGTCTTGACCTACACATACATCATTGCATAAAAAGACATACTAAAAACTAGGCTTACTTTTCAGAAATAGAAAATCCTTCACCACTGATTCCAGACTCTCTCTAACATATACCTACCTTCTTCCTAGACTTTTCTATAGCTCACAGATATTTACCAATCTGAAATCCTCTCTAAAAATCTAAGTTAGAACTCACATACAAAAAGTTGCTAGGTTTGCTGCTAACTATCCCTTCAACTCCCATCACTGACTCTCTCAAATCTCTTAACTGGTTGGAATTCCATCATCATCTCCTTCTTCCTCAAATGGGTTTCATTCACTCTATCCTTAACAACCTATCATTTGCCCTGGCATCTCTTCTCTCATCTCACTCTATACCCCCACTCGAACACATTGGAACTCTGATCAACAATCCTTGGAAATCTCAAAGCCCAAAAGTACTATTGGCCAACATTTGTACAGTTACACTGTTACCCAAACCTGGAACAAACTACTTTTCTCCATCAGAATGATTACTAATGCTCATGAATTCAAAAAAGTTCTTAAACATTACTGGCTAAAATTGTGGAATTGTCCCTGTAACTACATAACATAACTCATATTTTTTCTCAATTTTTTTAGGTATACTTACTGTAGTCTATAATAACTTCCTCTATTATACTCTTTTACCTTATATCCATTTTCCTACTTTTTACTTCACTTTGCTTGTCTCCTTTTTCTAATTTCTAACTTCTGTATTATTGAACCTGTTCTCTACCTTTCTTATGTTAAACTCCTTTCTAGGTTCATTCTTTTCCCCTAGTTCTTATATTCTTCTTTTGCTATCTAGACATCCTAACTTTTCAGTTTTATTTATGATTATACTGTTAGTCTATATAATATATTGTTAGTATGTAAAATATACTTTCTGTGTCATTTAAACTAAGGATTGTTATTTAAATTTTGTTTAGCTTCTATTAGTTCAATTAGTTATATATTTCAATGTTTTTTGCATTGGAGCTTTTCTTCCTGTGCCTCCATTGAAAAAGGGCTTATGCTCAATAAGGCATTCCCAGTCATCAAATGTCAAATAAATAAATAAATAAATAATAGCTATTAAAACACTCAAATAATTAGGAGTATTAGGTTTGCGTATTAATGAGGAAAAGGGTAAATGACTGGGGTTTTCAAGAAAAATAGAGAGTATTCAGTTTAATAAAGAAGAAACAGAAATTTTGGGAATAAATTTTGTTAACGAGCAACAGTTATTGACACAATGGAAGAACATGATACATAAAATAAAGAATATTTGTATGTTTTGGAGAACTTTTAAACTTGTATATAGTACAAAAAGTATGTCTATTCAGTTCAGTAATACTTAGGTATGATCACACATCTAGCTAGCATATTTATGATACCAGTGTGATGTGAAAAATTATTATTATCTGTGTTATTGTCTTTTATATGGGGATCTAGATTGAACCCCATTAAAGGAGGAATTCTTTTTGTTACAAAAAAGGAAGGAGATTTGGGTTTAATAAATTCAATTGCATACATTGTGCATATATCTTCATTGAATTTATATAAAGCATGAACAGGAATAAAAGAAAATTTGCTAATAAAAATAATAAATGTTAAATATAAAATAATTTGGGAAAAGCTTAAATATTTTAAAAAGAAATAAAGGAATTGTTTGTATGGAAATGAAAACATATCACAGGAGAAAATATTATTATGGAAATTTGATTTAAGTAATATAGAAAAACTAGGAAAGAATTATATGAAATATAATGAATACATTTTATTATATTTATCCTTGGAAGCATTTGGAGGAAAGAAAAATAAAAGTTATCAAAGCAAGAATGAAAAGATGTGAAAAAATATGTGGAATGTGTAAAGATTTCCTGTGGAAATTGTCAATAAGTAGTCTTCCAGTAATGGCAAACATACCATATAAGAAAATTAAAGAAAGAGTTTGTGCGTATTGTGGGGAAATAGAAACTACTGCTCATGCTTTTCTGAAATGTAAGAGAGTGAATCAATTATGGGAAGACATATGTGGAAAAGATAATATAAAAGTATTGAAAGTGTCAAAGGTATACATATGAACATGATAGAATATGGATATTATGAAAATATGAAACAAAATGATATAGCTGGATTAGATAAAAACTTGTTTTGTATAATATGGCTTATCTGGAATGAAAGGATGAATGCGATAAAAATCTAATGAGAAATGGATACTGTCAGAGATTTTGAAAAAATAAGGTTTTGGTTGTGGAAAAAGAAATGGAGGGGAATCAGAAGTTTAAAAAAGGAAAAAAAAGTTAAATTTTCTTTTGAAAATACACAAGTTGATTGTAAATGTTTGTAAATAATTATAAATATGATGTAAAAGCTTGTATATAGAATGTATATATTGTGGATGTTAATAAAGGACCTTTACCCTTTTTGATAGATGTTGTGGGCTCTTTTATATCCACCTGAATTGCCACCAAATCAGGCAGATGGGCCCTCTGTTAGTGTAAAACATTTCTTCAAATATTTCATAACAATGTTACTAAATTATATATGGGTTATTGTTTAAACATTCAGTATTATAAAACACAAGTAATGCATCAAAAAAGTTTTCTCAGGATCAAAGAGTCTGTAATTAGTTCAAGAAATAATAACTTGCTAAATAATATAATACATTATAATAATATAATAAATAAGTTTAATGTTGCAGTTCATTATTTGCTAGTTGTGTAAGCTTAACACTCAAAATAGAATAAGATATAACCTTTATCAGCAAAAGACTGCAATGAACATTTCTGTACTATTAAAATATTTATAAAAGAGCAAACGCATCTCGCGGTGGTGGTGCTGCGGTAGCGTTGTCACCTCACAGTTAGACGTTGCCCATTCGATTCTCAGTTAGAGCGTCTTCTGTGTGTTGATATGCGTGAATGGGCATTCCTTCATTGAAGGTTGTGCGTTAGGCCCGGCAAGCCAGCACGTGAAAGTCTACTGCCAATCATTAGCGGACTTGAGTTACGCTGTGGCGACCCCTAACCGGGAAAAGCCGAAAGACACAAAATAAAAGAGCAAACGCATGATATCTGTGTATATTTTATAATGACAGAACTAAACTGTGTTTGTGATGATGCTTAAATATTCAGTATTATAAAAAAGAAATAATGCCGCAAGGAAGTTTTGTCAAATAAATTTAATACATGAAAATAAGGAGTCACTTTAAGAAATGCCAACTTGCTAAGTAATATAAGAAATGCATGCCCTTTTTCTTTTTCATTGTTTCTAGTACACAGTGAAATTACTCTAGATAACACTAAAACTCTTCAAATTATTATAAAAAAATAAAATAAATACCGCTTAACTCTAAAAAAACACTTCAAACAGTTACTAAAATACAGTGACTTTATGGGTGGGAGATTTAAAGAGGTTTTTTGTAGCTGTAGTACTTTTTCTGAAGAAGTCTGTATATCTTGTGAGATGAAAACACTTAATTCTGTTTGTGGTTTTTACGATTTATTAAACCCACTTTTCCTGCACACATGTTGCTAATTTGCCTTCATTGGACTTGGTATTTATTGCTTTTGCATATAAAGACTTATGACTGGAGTGATGTCTAAAGGTTTAATGTATAAAAATGAATGGTTCTCTGACATTGATGGGTAGTGATAAGCAGCAATCATTCTTTTCACGTTGTAAAAATGATTGGTCTTTCTTCATTCTTTTGAAACCAATTCTAAACATTCTTGTTGCATACTTAATATATATTTTCTAGTCTGTAGTGTAAATATTGAGGTAACCCAGAATGAGAATTTCTCTTTATTACATGTAAACATACAGACAATCTGCAACATATTCCAAGTGCCTCTAAGCTAGAGCAATCCTTGAGTCACAATATATGAATAATGAGGTGTGGGCCATTGTAGGAAGGCTTGCCCCATGTAAAAAATGCTTATCTGAAAGGTTTATATCTATTCATAAATGTTATGTTTTATGCATTTCTTAACCAGGTAAACCCTCAGTAGACAAATTGTTTCTTTCAGGGTGATACAGGAGCACTGTCTGGTCAAGTGATTTGCTTAGAGTCTCACAGCAGGCAAATTAAGGTGTGAATAATCAAACCATGTACCTTTGCCAACAGGAAGTAGTTTATTAAAAGAGCCTTAATCCTTTGCAATAGCTACTAGATGTCTTTAGTGGATATACATACATATATATATATATATATATATGTGTTTATATATATGTGTTGATATATTTATATATATATATATATATATATATATATATATATATAAACACACACACATATACATATATATACATATATATATATATATATACATATATACACACACACACACACACACACACACACACACACACACACACACACACACACACACTCACACATATACACACACACACACACACACACACACACACACACACACACACACACACACACCATATGTACTCAGGGTAATGCATTTCATATAAAACTGTATAATTTATTGTGATACACCTTGTGCATTTCAAGTTAACATGGTAAATCCAGATTACAATGTGACTGATTACCTAAGACAGGACTGAATTGATAGAGTTGTACCTGTATGCATAAAAAAGTTGAAAGATAGATGAAATACACAAGCTACCCTCAGACAGCATGAGGGTAAGGGAAGGACATGAAGAGACAGAACTGCAACTGTTTGTGAGGCAGACACCACTGGATACCAAAAGAGCCTAGACCAGTTTCCTGATCACCTCAGACCACTGTGTGATTTAGTACCTTGCACAGAATCACACAGATTTAGACTCCTTTGCAGATTTTGCATACGTTCACATGAAATTAAATGAAATTCTGCTCCTGGGTCACTTCACTGTTTACACCGTGCACAGAAAAACATACAACAAGAATGCAACAGGTCTTTCAGAATAATTATTAACCAGAAAAGAGGGCATTTTAGATCTGCCTTTCAGTAACATAGTCTAGCTTCACTTGTAGGTAATAATAACAATGACGTTAAAATAACTCTCAGCCTAGAATACTACAAAATATCTCTTAAGAAACAGCAGTGGCCATATGTCTATAGCATCTAGACTAAGTACAAAAAGCTTAATCCCAAAAGTGGCAGAAATCACAAGTAAAATGCAGTCAGATAGATAACATTGATTCTGATGCCTTCATGAAGGATTTCATGTGGTCAGTAATTAATGGTTTTGAATCATTCTGTATAACAAAATGCAAGGTCAGTGATACCTTTACCACCTAAACCACCTTACTTATGCATGCTAACCTTAAGTGCAATCCTGCTCTTACCCCTAACCCTGAATCCAGCCATAGAAAAACTCTTTCTGTAACACTGTAATTACAGTAGGCAGGCTCAGACACAAAAACAAGCAACAAAAATTGCACACAATATGAAAACTTTCCCCTTACCTAATCTTTACTATAGCAATAATCTCGTAAGACTCATGCAAATAGACACGCACACACGCACACACGCACACACGCACACACACACACACGCACACACACACACACACACACACACACACACACACACACACACACACACACACACACGCACACACCTTACACCAACTCACTTATTTCTGTCTGCATTCTGAAGTGTCTACATTCTGAACAATCTGCATTCAGAAACTACAGTTCACATTGTCGATATTCTGAACTGTCAACATTTTTAACTGCACCTACACACACACACACATACACACACACACACACACACACACACACACACACACACACACACACACACACACACACACACACACACACACACACACATATTTATACATATGGTTGTCCATTTGTGTGATCACAGATATGGTCGAATAATGGCTTAGAAGCATTCAGATATGTGTGAATGCACATTTGGTGGATATCTGGTTTGTGCGAATGGTAATAATGCAGAAAGAATGTTGTTTGATATATTGTGTTTTTCTGTGGGTTTTGATATTTTTATGGTAGTCATGGGTGGCTTTTGTTTGTTTGTTGTGTGGGTTTATGTGCATAGTGTGGAGCACTACTGTAGGAGTCTGTATGATGCAATTAGTTAGCATGTTCGGTTGTTAATAAAGAGGTTGGTTGTTCAAGCCCACATGGGATGACATTATATTGTTTAGGTTTGTCAGTTACTACAGACAGTTTAGTCTACAAGCTGGTTTCTGGAGGGCAAGGTTTGATTCCCAACTTCTATTTGCCCAGTGTGTGATTCTGAACATGTGATTAAACAAGACTCTTGACTAGGGCGATTGGGAAACTGGGCTAGGCTCCTCAATGGTCTCCTTGCTTTTTTGTTTGTCTAGCATTTAGTGCAGAGGACTGAGGATATGAGCTGTTAATGAGCTGTGTCCTGTAAGGTTTTATTTCCTCAGCCTTCATTTATCCACAGTGTGATTCTATGCAAATAACTAAATCAGACAGTGGCTTGGGGTGATCAGGAAACTGGTCTAGCCTCCTCAAAGGAGTCCTTGACAGCATGCCTAATAACTACCTATGGACCTATTGTCACTAATTTTTTTGAGATTCTGGTTTTGTGGGAGATGCCTTTTTTTCCAATGTGTTGATATATTGAAGTCTGGAGGGTGCAGGGGACATTGCTCTGCTGCAGAAGTACTTTATTTGGTTTAGCCTTTGGTTTGATGTTTTTTGTTTCAGTCAAGTGAATATTTAGCTTTATTTGAATTTGTCTTTTTTTGTGTTTTGATATTATTTATATATATGCATGTGTGTGTACATATATATATATATAGTGTGTGTGTGTGTGTGTGTGTGTGTGGGTATGAATATATATATATATATATATATATATATATATATATATATATATATATATATAGTTGACTACTGAAATTGCGAAGAGTCTGCAGTCGAATGGCATGTGTTCAAAATACACTTTTCCAATGGGAAGAATGACAAACCAGAAAATATTGACTACACTACAGTGAATAATTAGTGTAATTAGATTATCTCAGTCTGGCATTCTGAGTAGAGATTGCGGTTTAGTGAGGAAGAAGAAATGAACCCATTTCCTCACTGTAGGGCCATCTTGGAGGTGGTATATATAATTTACAGGGTGTAGGGGGTGCAGGGGGCCCCCCTGCAAAATAGTGAAAGAAATGTACCGTTGACTGTAGAGTGCAATGGTACATTAAGGTGCATGGCATGGGTGATTGACATCACCTCCTGTTTTGTCGAATACATTGAACTACGAGTGTCGATGTATTCATTTTCGACTTGACTGCTTTTTCAAGGGTACATATTCAACATTTTGAGTCGACATTATCACAGGTTGATTGATGCAGTTTCGCAACTTCAATACTAAACCTAAAAATATAATTAAATACTGTTTTAATATATATATATATATATATATATATATATATATATATATATATATATATATTTATATGTGTGTGTGTGTGTGTGTGTGTGTATATACACACACACACACACATATATATATATATATATATATATATATATATATATAAAATATACATATAGACCCTCCATGTCCCAAAAAGCACAAAATGCATACCTGGACCTACTGAAGATGTTAGCTATCTAACCTAACACCCTACTCATGGGAGACTTTAATTCCCCCTCTATAGGTTGGGAATCCTACATGGCCTTAAATCTATAGGCACAGAGATTCCTGGATTTTATAAATACAAACACTCTTGACTAAATAGTGAATTAAGTTCAACTCGTGCTCACAAATATGGGAGAATGCTGCACCCCCCCAATGTTTCACTCTCCATAGTAAGGTCCGACCATAAAGCTGTCTCCTTCAAACTTAAAATCAACTCCATAATCTCATTAAAACCAGTAACTGTTCGGAAGAGATTAGGTACAAACCAGTATGTCACCTGGTGGATAGCCAACTGGCTTACAGACAGGGCCCAGAAAGTTAGAATTGGGAGTCCACCTCTACAAAGAGGCCAGTCACAAGTTTAGTCTCTCAGGGATCAGTCCTTGGACCTCTCGTTTTTGGCATTTACTTCTAAGAATTCAAGGCCAATGTCAGTGGTCTCTGGCTGATTAAATTTGCAGATGATTGCAAATTAGGAGCTGTCATTGAATCTCACACTGACACAAATGTTGTCCAGGAGGGGCTGACACAGACAAACAACTGGTGCCAGAGCACTGGACTAAAACTAAATGCCAAGAAATGGCATCCTTTGGGGAGTCATCCATCCCTGGTAACTACCATATTGACAACACACCCCTTAGAGTTGACCCAGTAGTCAGGACTTAGGGGCACACATAGATAGTAATCTAGCCTTTGATCATCATGTGTCTACAGTGGTGAGAAATCATTCTATGTTGTGCAACTTATAAACAAAGGTATGGCATCTAAGTCCAAGGAAGTCATTGTTCCACTGTATTCGGCATTCATCAGACCTATCATTGAGTACAATGTCCCCTTTGGTATGTACCTAACCAGGCATATCCAACAATTGGAATGGCCACAGAGGTTCCCACTAAAAGAATACAGGATGTAAGTAATATGCCCTATGCAGACTGCCTCAAGGCCCTATCCTTGTATCATGTCTCCTACAGGGCCCCACTCTGATGGACCTCCTGCATATACACAAAACAAACAACACCAGAATTACCCATTCTAAAGACTTAAACCTTGCCTGTGATATAAATAGGCCCTCCTGGAGAGATATGTATGTATCACATCCATGTGAAGCAGAGTTCCTACCTAACCCAATTCAAATGCAACTCGGACAATTGGATGGAAAACCAAAAATTCATCCCTGGTGTGGCACCTATGTCTCTAATGGACAGAGGTAACTTGTAAATGGTTCATCTCCCAGGCCCATGCTTACACTTATCAAGGGTTTCAGAACTTGTCAGAGATGTGGGATGCATGGCTAGGCTTAAAAAGGCCATTGTGGTTGTTCGTCTTGTAAACACCTATGAACCTATGAACTATCCCAAGGCAAATTGCCTCTTATTAAGTGATGTTTTGTCAAAATTCAATGCTCCTCCAAACCCCAAGAGCACACCAACCTATACTGAATTGCTCTCAGAAACTCTGTACAACCATGTCAGTGGCTGCATAGAAGCTGCTGTACCTAACAGATGTAAGCCCAGAACTAGCCACAGAAACAAATCACCCTAGTGGCATCCCAAATTAAACAAGATATACAACAAAAGGAAAAAATGATGGCAAAAATCAGGTAGGGCAATTCCCATAAAGATAAAAACTCTCTCATCAAAGTAAATAGGCAAGTTAGAGGGCTAATTATATCAAGTAAAGTCAGCTTTGAGGTTAAGATATCCTCTCAGGTGAAAGATAACCATAAGGCTTTCTACAGGTATGTCAGAAACCTTAAGGGTAGCACACAGCAATGTGCTGAACTGAGGGTTAATGGTGCCTCATTTACTAATCCTGGTGATATAGTGAACCGGTTCTTAACACCGAAAGTGTGATAAGAGACCTTGGGACACAGGTGGAGAGTAGTCTCGCCTTTGATAATCACATTGCCACAGTAGTCAGGAAATCCTTCTATGTGGCACACCTCATCACAAAAGGTTTCTCATCCAGGAAAAAAGAGGTCATTGTTCCCCTCTATTCATCACTCATTAGACCCATCATAGAGTACAATGCCCCTTTTGGTATGTACCTCACAAGACATCTACAACAACTGGAAAGGCCACAGAAATACCTCACAAAGAGGATTACCGGCCTCAAAGAGATGCCCTATGCAGACTGTCTCAACAAACTGCAGCTTTACTCTGTTGCATATCGCCTACTCAGAGGCAATCTCTGCCTAACACACAAAGCTATGTCAAACCCAGAGCTTTTAGACATGCTCCACTTAAAGAAATCTCAGTCCCTATGAGCTACATGCTCTAGAGACCTAAACCTCATCACCATAATAAACAGAACATGCTGGAGGGATAGATTCCTGTCCCAGTGACTTCCAATACTCTGGAACAAACTACCTATCTATATCAAACAAAGCTCCTCATTAGCACTCTTCAAGAAAAATCTTGATGATTGGATGGAAGATAGGAAATTCACCCCGGGGACCACTTCTGTGGCTCTGCTCGACAGTGGCACAGGAAAATAATTTTCTTGGGTGGCGAAAGCCAGGGTACCTTTGGCTAGGCTTATATAGGCCCTAGAACCTATGAACCCTGAAGCATAATCCCTCCAACTGTAACTAGGGAGCATGCACTGGCTGCACTCATTAAAGTCCAGAACATGGCCTCAGTGGGCTCGAGTAACATCTTAGAATGCCTCCAGAATAGTGTAAAATATAACTTATCAGGAACCCTGGAGGCATTATTTAACTATAGTCTTAAAACAGGCTTTGTGCACATGCATGGAGGACTTTGATGGTCATCTGCCTTCATAAGGGAGGACCTTCAACAGATCCTAGAAACTACAAACACATTAATAAGATTAGTCTTATTTGCAAAGCCATTGAAAGAATTATCTTGGAAATTATCACCACAGACATAGGAGACCTCCAGGCACTGGATCCATCCCAGTTTGGCTTTGTCAAAGGAAGGTCATGCTTGCTGAATCTGGTTACTTCTTTGAAAAACTCTCTAAGGCAATGGATGATGGGAAAACTGTGCATACTGCCTACCTAGGTCTGGTTATGCAGTTGATACAATACCCTACTCAGATAATTTCAACAAACTTACAGAACTACATATAAACCCCTTTTTAACATGCTGGATAGCCAGCTGGCTCACTGATAGGACCCAGGAGGTTGGAATCGGTGAGGCTACCTCTTCAGAGAGGATGGTGAATAGTGGAGTCCCAGGGGCCCTGTGCTAGGCCCACTCCTCTTTGGCATATACTTCTCAGATATCAAAGCCAATGACAAAGGCCTCTGGCTAGGAAAGTTTGCAGATGATTGCAGACTGGGAGCAGTAATAAAGACAAATGCTTGGTGCCAAAGCCATGGCTTAAAAGTCAATATCAAGAAATGTATTATAGTACCTTTTAGGAAGTCTGCCACCCCGGGTAACTATGTCATCTCATGTAGATAGTAACCTAGCCTTCCACGAACATGTGTCTAAGGTAGTAAGAAAATCCTTCTATGTTGCTCAACTTATAAGCAAAGGCATAGCATCAAGGTCCAGAAATGTCATTATACTACTGTACTCAGCCCTCCTCAGGGCCATCATAGAGAATAATGCCTCCTTCAGTATGTACCTGACCAGACACATGCAGCAACTGGAATTTCCACAAAGGGTCCTTAAAAAATATAGGAAGTAAATACAATGTCCTATGCTGATGACCTCAAAGCCCTGTGTTTTTACTAAGTATCATACAAACTTCTGAGATGTGATCTTTCCCTGGCATACAAGGCATCCCTGCACTGGTTTTGATGCATCTTTTGCATATCTGCAAAGCAGACAGCATCAGAACTATTAGATTAAAACATCTAAATTTTGCTTGCAACATAAATAGGACATGTTAGAGAGATATATGTTTCTCAAAGAATTCCCATTATCTGGTACAGACTCTCCATACATGTAAAGCAGAGTCACTCCCTATCATTATTTAAGTACAACTTGGACTGATGGATATGTAATCTGATATTCACCTAGGCTGGCTCCTTTGTCTCTGACAAACAGAGGCAGTAAGTAAATCACCCCTATATAAATCAAATTTGTGGGTCACATTTAGGTTGCATGGCTAGGCTTTCACGGGCCCTAGTGGTTGTTAGCCTAGTATACACCTATGAACACCTATGTTGCCATCTTTAACATCTCCACTGTATCCATTTGTGATGCCCCTGCATTGGCCCAGTAATCAAGGAGCATCAATCCTCACCACTGGCAACAGTGAGAGACATACATAATGGGAGGATGACAAGTACACACACAGTAAAGTACAATTTCCATTAAGAGCACACAGAGATCACAGTCAGTCTGGGGGCTGGTTTCTCCCTTTTTCTCCAGATCCCCAATAAGAGTCCCACTGGCTCAGCTATAGGGTTGAGATTTCAGCTGAGGGGTCAAGCCAAGACTTCCAGCACCATCTCTGGCCAACCAGTGCTTCGTGCCCCTGCAGAAGTAGCTGACACACACACACTTTGAGATTTGATTTATATACAAACACACACACACACACACACACACACACATGCACGCGCACGCACACACACACACACACACACACACACACACACACACACACACACACACACACACACACACACACACATGTGCACGTGCACATGCACACCTGAGGAAGGCTGGCACAGATTTACTAGCTATGCCCCCTTCTGTCCAGACTATAAGGTAGTTATTACTGCCACCAACCCCTACTTATCAACTACTATAAAGGCCCTTACAAAGGGTGATCAGTCCTACTGTGTAATGTTACTATTATCCAAACGGTAAGTATGACCAAGACCAAGGCTATTTAGGAGTGACCTGTACAGTGTCAACAAATACATGCGCAAGCACTTTAAGAGCTTAAATATCGCTAAACAAACCTACCACAAAGATAGGTTTAAATATATTTAGTAATAAATAATAAAAGAACAAGACAATAATCAACACAGTAACTACAGAGTTCAGAATCAAAGGAAATATTTTAAAACAATATTGCAGGACATTCTCAAATGAATACAGAAAACATCTAAACTAATCTTTACTGTATGCCTATCTATCTCTAAAGAAATAATACGCCTAAATCTTACTTACAGAGCAACACAGCGGCAGAAGTGCTGAATGGATGTTTCTAGGTCCAAGACAAGATACAAAATGCCCAGTCATGCTATCTGAGAGAGTTCTTAAATTAATATCACATATTACTGCTGGGTTAGCCTGGATGACATCACTCTTTGTCACCTGCCTTCAGTTCCCAGGCTAACAGAAACTTAACAAAATATATAATTTCTGTGTGAAAAATACATATGTCTCAGATGTTTTCTAAAAAGTGGAAGTCATAAAACAATTAAACACTTATACATTTTAGATATAGTAATTATTTCTCTCCAAGACAATAGAAACAAACTTCTAGCTCTAGACATCCTGTCTCTTTGTTGCATTAACTAAGTTTTATAGCACATCATAAAGCACTTCATTTACTTATTTTCTTGAACTTTTGCAAGTTAACTCTGTATGTTCCAGCTTCTACTATTAAAACATACATTGGCACAGATATATAGTTTATATACATTTCTGTTCTTTTCCAGTAGGGTACACTGTGTTGAAGCTCAGTACATAACATACAGTTCTGTATAAATCATAGCAATATTCACAAATGACATAGAATTATTTACAAAATTCCTGCTAGCCGGGCTGGCAGCATCACAATTCTCCCCTCCCCTGAAAACTTAAGCTAGTTTTTCAAGTGACCCTTGAGAAATGTTGCTTGAGAGGGTTGAGCCTATTTGGGAATACGTTACCCCATTCCTTGTCTTGAGAGCCCATCTGCATTGGCATTGCTAACCCCAGTATGGTGCTGCACTGTCATATCATATTTTTGCAATCCTAGGCTCCACCTTAGTAACTTGGCATTTTGCTGGCTGGCTCGATGTAGCCATGTTAAGGGATTTAGGTCTGTAACTACAGTGAATTTCCTTCCATACAAATAAGGCTGAAGTTTCTGCAGTGGCCCACACTATGGTTAAACATTCCTTTTCTACAACTGCATAGCATTACCCCCTGGGTTGGAGAATATGACTGAGATATACCACTGGGTGCTCTTCTGCCTCTGAGGAAACCTGGCTAAGTACAGCCCCCACCCCATGGATTGAAGTGTCCAACTGCACAACAAATTTTTTGCTGTAATCTGGACTAGTTAACACAGGGGGTCTTCCCAAAGCTCCTTTAAGCTTCTGGAATGCCTGCTCACATGCTGGGGTCCACACTACCTTATCTGGCCTGTTTTAGCTTGTCAGGTCTATGAGAGGAGTAGCTATGGTACTATAAATGGGGACAAACTTTCTGTAGTACCCTGCTGTCCCTAAGAATGCTTTCACCTGCTTTTTGGTAGTGGGGGCAGGCCATGCCTGAATGGCTTCCACTTTGGCAGGGTCTGGCCTGATCTTACCACTACCCACTCTATGTTACAGGTAGGAGACCTCTGCCATACCCACCTGACATTTGCTGGGCTTAATGGTCAACCCTGCCCTGTGTAGTCTGCCCAGCAACTCCCTGACATGTTGAAGGTGTACTTGCAAAGAATGGCTGTAGATGGCAATATCATCTAGGTAAGCAAGGGCAAGATCTCCTGCTCCTGCTAGAATATGATCTACTAGCCTCTTGAAAGTCACCGGGGCATTTTTCATCCCAAAGGGCATCTTCATGAACTCATACAAGCCAAAAGGAGTCACAAAGGCTGACCTCTCTCTAGCGCTGGGAGTCAAGGGCACCTGCCAGTAACCCTTGGTAAGATCAATAGTGGTAAGATACTTAGCCCCACCCAGCTGATCTAGAGCTTCATCTGTCTTAGGCATGGGGTAAGCATTTGACTCTGTGTGACTATTTAATTTCCTGTAGTCCACACAGAACCTGGTGCTGCCATCCTTCTTTGGTACCAACACCACTGGGGAGGACCAGGGACTGCTGGACTCCTGAATTACCCCTAGTTCCAACATTTTCTGTATCTCCTCCCTCAGAGTCTGTTTGACTCTCTCAGGCACCCTATAAGGGGCCTGCCTAATAGGCCTTTGGGGTCCTGTATCCACATGGTGCTGCACCAGGTGGGTACACCCTGGTTTCCCAGTGAACATGTCCTCAAACTCCTCTAACACTGCTCGGATTTCTCAAACCTGGGTAGGGGATAGCTGCTGGGACATTGCTACCCCTTCCACTGAGGTGTCAGTCTGAGCCTCACTGAGGAGATCAGTCACCAGATCCCCCTCTGACTCCTCTTGCAATCCACTGAAAATACTTAGCACAAGGGCCTCCCTATCGTGGTAAGGTTTCATCATGTTAACATCGTACAATTTGTGCTCCTGCCTCCTGCCTAGCAGTTCTACTATGTAGTTAACGTCACTGACCTTCCTTACCACCTTGTAGGGTCCCTCCTAAGGGTTCTATATTATGTGGTCAAAGAACCTTTTCTTCAAACACATAATAATCGACACATATACAGTGAATGCTGTAAACTGTGAATGGCCACGTCTTCAGATTTTTTCCTTGGGAAAAATTCAGTTGGCCGTTATAAGGAATCACCCTTTTCTACAATGTAGAGCAATCTCAGAGTTGGTATATATAGTTGGGGGTGTGGGGGGCATGGCAAAATGCCCCACATAGGTGGGTGTGGGGGTGAAGTCCCCCACTTGATTAGTGTTTTAAAGTGTGTGTTTTTATTTTACAACCACGTGAATTTTTTCTCGAGGAAAA
The DNA here is from genome assembly GCF_019279795.1 of Protopterus annectens. Taxonomy (NCBI): domain Eukaryota; kingdom Metazoa; phylum Chordata; order Ceratodontiformes; family Protopteridae; genus Protopterus; species Protopterus annectens. Next base: position 650,446,587 of record NC_056729.1, on the reverse strand, counting down.
ATATTCGAGGATGTGGCCATTCGTGGTTCACAGCTTTTGCTGTATATCTGTTAATTATTATGTGTTTGAAGAAGACATTTTTCGGTCAGATAATATAGACCCCCTCCCAAGTTGCCTGCAGCTTGTTGTGTCTGACAGGAATGAGAACCATTACCTGCTGCCCTACAGCATACTCTCTAGCTTGAGCATTCTTGTCATACCAGACCTGTTTCTGCTGTTGGGCTTCTGCTGGGTTTTCCTGGGCCAAGCCCATGAGTTCCCTGAGCCTTGTCTTAAGGTTTATGACATATGCCACAACAGACTCCTTGTGAGATTCACACTCACCCTCCCACTCATCTTGAATCAAATCTAGAGGTCTCATCTTATGCCCATACAACACAATGGGTGAAAATCTGTGGATTCCTGGGGCACCTCTCTGTAAGCAAACAACAGATGGGGCAAATATTTGTCCCACTCCCTCTTAAACTGCTCTGCAAATGCCGGTAGCATGGACTTGAGTGTAGAGTTTAACATCTCAACAAGACCATTAGTCTGGTGTTGGTAGGGGTGGTCTTTAGGTGCTTCACCCCACAGTACTTGTACAGACAAACCAGCAGGTCTGACATGAAACTGGCACCTCTGTCAGTCAGTATTTCTGTTGGGAAACCTACCCTGATAAAAATCTCTAACAAAGCATTTGCCACCTTTTCTGCCTCAACGGAGGACAGAGACACTGACTCAGGGTATCTGGTAGCATAATCTACTGCCACTAGGATATACTTTTTCTCTGTGGAACTTGGGGTACTCAGAGGCCTCACAATATCCATAGCTACCATCTGAAATGCATTATATATCACAGGCAAAGAGATCAAAGGAGCTTTCACCTTGTCTTCTGTCTTGCCTACCTTTTGGCACTGCTCACGGGTCCTGCAGTAGCTTGTTACATCTATGGAAATGCCAGGCCAATAGAAGTTCTGCATAATAAATCTCTTTGTACATTTTATGCCCATATGGTCTGAAAAGGGAATATCATGGGCTATGGCTAGAAGTGCCAGATGGTAGGATCCAGACACTACCAACTACTGTATTCTCTCACCCTCTAGCCTTCCCTCAGGGATCCACTCTCTATATAGTAACCCTTTGTCCCAGTACACAGATTCCCCCTTCCCTTGAGAATCAGGTGCCTCACTAGCTACCTCCCTTGGGCCTTGTAATATAGGGTCTGAGAGCTGAGCCTGTCTCAACTCTATCTTTGTAACCCTTACCAGCTCCCCTTTCACAGGAAGTCTAGTGTCCTCTGAAAGTGGTGCCTCACTGTCAGCCTGGGTACTACTGCTCACCTCCGCCCTTGCAGTCACTCTGTCCAAGGGAACATCAGTACCCATAAGCAGCTGTGGTTCACCTTCAGTCTCACTACTATAGAGTAGCTCCCTCCCTGAAGTAACCACCTCACCAGTCCTGGCTGCAAGTGTGCGGTATGTCTGGGTCTCCCCCAGGCTACCAGACCCACATACTTGTCTCCAAGCCTGACTGCATGTAACTGCATGCACACAGAGTAAGGCATTATCAAAATCATTCCCTATCAGGACATCTGCAGGGATAACCTCAAACACACCTACTTGCTTGCTTCCTTTCCCATCCTCCCAGTCAAGGTGAACCCTATCCAGAGGTATTTGGAATGGGGTCCCTCCTAAAGATCTGACTGGAGTAGACTACCCAAGCAAGTAGTGTGCCTTTATAACCATTGAATGCTTCACAATGGTTAGGTCAAAGGCTGTGTTTCTCTTAGCCATGGCCTCTTTCTTATCCACTAAGTGTTAGTTTGGTACCCATGTTGTCTCGAAACAACTTACTGCTGGCATTTTGTCATTCCCACTTACTGGCTCTCCCATATTTTCTTCCCCACCTTGCCTCCATGGACATCTTTATGCTACATGACCCTACTGGTTGCATTTGAAACATTTAACCCTAGGTCCTGGACATGTACCTGGACTAGTGGCTTCCCCTGCCACTAGCGGACTCTGTTGGAGCAGTCTGGGCTGCCCACCATGGGTTCCCTTAGACTCATGAGCAGCACTGGGTGTCCTTTTCCTGTTCAATGATGCCCTGCTTGCTAGGTATAGGTCTCCCTTCTTCCCCTACTCATCTGCAGTAGTGCATTGTCTATGAGCTAACCAGATTCTCATGTCATCAGGCAAAGTGCTAAGGGTTTGTTCCCTCACCAAAACATCTGCCAGCCCTTCAAAAGTGATGACCGGACATCCACTCACCCATAAGTGAAAATAAATGCTTAGTTCAGCAACATCATTCACACACACTTTGATCTACCTTGTGTCTGTGCTCACAAACCTTTTCCCTATAAGCCTCAGGTGTTAACTTAAGGCATTCTAATGAACACATTTTGACTGTATTATAATTTAAACAATCAGTATCAGACAGTTTAGAAGTTGCAGTTACAGCTTTACCATGGAGTAAGGGGGTCAGGAACTGTACCCAAAGCCCTTGGTCAACATTATACTGTTTACATAGCCACTCAAACATATGAATGGAACTATCAAATTTATCCCCCCTCTGTAAATTGTGGAAGAAATTTACTGACCTTTGTTGCTTCTGGGGTTCAGTTACTCCCTTCCCCATTACTTCCATGACTCTTGCAGAGTCATCATCTCTTTTTCATGTTGCCTCTGCCTCTCCTTCTCCTCAGCTTTCAGGCATCTCAGTTTCTCATTTTCCTCAGCCTTCAGATGTCTCAGTGTCTTTGCAGCTTCTATTTCCAAATGCTTGGCCTTCAACTCAAATCTCTTTAACTCCAGGTGGATTTTTAAGTCCTCTGTAGAAAGGTTGAGCTGTCCACTTTCTGATGGTTGTACATCTCCACAGCCAGTCTGATTGTCCTCTTGGTTGCTATTCTGTGATGCAGCTGTGGCTAAAGCTGCAATCATGTCTGCTTTAGTCAGGTAGCATTGCACCAGTCCTTTAGCCTGGCACATCTCGGCCAACTGACTCCTTCTCAGCTTGCCATACTTCTCTGCTGACAAGCTGGCCTGCTCTCTCTGACTAACTAAGCTAACAAAAAAAAAAAAAAAAACAAACAAAAAATAAAACAACTGTGATATGAACTCTGAATGTTCACTGCATGGCTGATTGAGAGTACAAACAGCTTCAGTCACCACTATACACAGGCTACAGGAATGCAATATACACACCAATACAAGCCAATGAATGTGTGATGTGGCTATCTCACCACTATCACCCAATTAATATGTGATGTGGGTATCCCACCACTGCCACCAATTAATATGTGATGCCCCTGCATTTGCCCAGTAATCAAGGAGCCTCAATCCTCAACAATGGCAACAGTAAGGGATGTACACAATGGGAGGAAGACAAGTACACACACAGTAAACTACAATTCCCCTTAAGAGCACACAGAGATCACAGTCAGTCTGGGGGCTGGTTTCTCCCTCTTTCTGCAGATCCCCAATAAGACTCCCCACTGGCACAGCTATAGGGTTGAGATCTCAGCTGAGGGGTCAAACCAGGACCTTCAGCATCCTCTCTGTCCAACCAGTGTTTTGTGCCCCTGCCTAAATATCTGACACACTCACACTTTGAGATTTGATTTATATACAAACACACACACACACACACACACACACACACACACACACACACACACACCTGGGGAAAGCTGGTGCAGGTTTAATAGCTATGCCCCATTCTGTCCAGAATATAAGGTAGTTATCACTGCCACCAACCCCTACTTATCAGCTACTATAAAGACCCTTACAAAACGGTGACCAATTCTACTGTGCAATGTTACTATTATCCAAATGGTAAGTGTGATCAAGAACAAGGCTATTTATGAGTGGCCTGTAAAGTGTCACCAAATACATATGCAAGTACTTTAAGAGCTTAAATATATCTAAACAAACCTATCACAAAGATAGGTTTAAATATATTTAATAATAAATAATGAAAGGACAAGACAATACTCAATAAATACAGTAACTACAGAGTTCAGAATCACAGAAAATATTTTAAAACAACATTTCAGGACAGTTTCAAATGAATACAGAAAACATCTAAACTAATCTTTACTATATTCCTATCTCTAAAGAAATACTATGCCTAAATCTTACTTACAGAGCAACACCCAGGCAGAAGTGCTGAATAGATGTTTCTAGGTCCAAGACAAGATACAAAATGCCCAGTCTCTCTATCTGAGAGAGTTCTTAATTTAATATCACATATTACTGCTGGATTAGCCTGGATGACATCACTCTTTGTTACTTGCCTTCAGTTCCCAGGCTAACAGAAACTTAACAAAATTTAACATTTCTGTGTGAAAAATACATGTCTCAGATGTTTGCTTAGAACTGGAAGTCGTAAAACAATTAAACACTTTTACATTTTAGACCTAGTAATTATCTGTCTCCAAGACAATAGAAAGAAACTTCTAGCTCTAGACATCATGTCTCCTTGCTGCATTAACTAAGTTTTATAACACATAGTAAAGCATTTCATTTCAACTTATTTTCTTAAAGTTTTGCAAGTTAACTCTGTATATTCCAGATTTTACTATTAAAACATACATTTGCACAGGTATATGGTTTATATACATTTCTGTTCTGTTCCAGTAGGGTACACTGTGGTTCCATTCTTGAAGCTCAGTACACAACATACAGTTCTGTATAAATCATAGCAATAGTCACAAATGACATAATTATTTACAAAATTCCAGTTAGCTGGGCTGGCAACATCACACCATTTATGAAATCAAATCCCTTCTCTATAAACTAAACCCTTCTGGTGTCAAATCTTTTAAACTACACCCAATACACCCAATATTTCTTAAACTTGATGCTGAAAAAAATTGCAAAACCACTTATATATGTGTTTACTCTATTTCTGACATATGGAAAGGTCTAATTTGGTTTTGGCATAATGGTTAAGGTGTTTACCTTACAAACACAAGGTGCAGGGTTTGATTCTCACATGGGGTAACTGGCTAGGCTTAAAATGGCCCACAAGGTCCGTTAGCTTAGTTCTAATCTATGAACCTATACCATCATCACACCATTACCAAAACTCCAATCCTCTTTGAAACTCAAAGACTTCAGAACCATTTGCAGTCTTTGCCTAGTAACAAAATATTTGAAGAACTATTATATAAACAACCTTTAAACACATTATTATATATTCTGATCAGCATTATAGTTTTAAAAGCTCTTTCAGAACCATTACAGATTTACTGCCTCAGACTATATCTATACTAATATAAATGAGGGACTCATTTCAGCAGGTTTTTTGTAACATTACTAGGTCATTTTAAAGATGCTAACCACAACCTTATACACAAACATAGAAAAAAAGCTTTTATGAGAGTACAACTTGGTTCCAAAATTAGCTGAAAGACACTTCCAAATCTTTTCTAATGATATATTCTCTGAAAATACAATAATTAACACTGGCATGACTCTGTCTTAGCAGCACTACTTTTCTCACTTTTTATCAAGAACATTACTCTTGGTCTTCCAAAACAAACTATCATAATGTACTCTAATGATATGCTCTTGCTCAATGCTAGTAAAACACATCAATCCCTCCGAACAAATCTATGAACAAAATTATCAGCCCTTTGTTAATGTTTCCAGGCAAAAAGATAGTTAGTCAAAGATAATGTAATATTTTCAAATATAAAGAAGCTGTATTTTCTCCCTAATGTGCTTCTTCAGGACTTAAAAGCAATAGCAGTCATAATGTTGAGGAACAAAAATACCTTGGGTAAACTCATGACCCTCTTCTTAACTTCTCATGCAGACATTATCACCTTCAAAGTTTTTCCACAACTAAAACTATGTTATCACATCTCCTATCTCCGCTGTCATGCCTCTTGAAAAGCATCGCTAAAACATTCTAATTAATAAACTAGAATATGTCCTACAACTGCCAAAGACTTCAATTCACTAAAGTAAAATATGATTTACTCTCTTTGCTGTCCAAAACACAGATCATTCTGATCTGCTGGAGAATAGCTACTGGCTTCCAATAAGTAATCGGGCCCCTCTGCCTTTGGGTACCATTGTTTTAAAATTATTTTTCTTCTTCTGGGTTACTGCCTTACTGTAAAAATAAAACTCCCACTCAGACATGAAAACTACTCACTTAAAAGCAGCCAAGAAAGCACCACCACCCTACTCTCCAGGCAAATATTCAAACAAGGTACTGATGAAAAAAAAACTTTTCCATAATATGTCCAACTTTTTGGAACACCCTCTGAAATGAAGCTAAAATAAATAATACCCTGAAGCCATTCAAAAGAATTATGAAAGACTGAATTTTTAAAGATGCCAAATCTTCTTGCTTCTATGATATAGATTAAGGTATTTGGTACCTGTACTTATTCAATGGATTGAATCTCAGAAGTTTTTCATAACTTCCTACGCATTTTGACCTACTCATGTAAAGTGTAAATAATGTGTATTGTACATAGTGTATAGAGAAAGCTTCAGTTTTTACTGCATTTTTATTTTTGCATATTCGCATATGTTTTGTACATTCACTTCTGTTTGTCTTATGGTGACAGATGTTTTGTTTGTACTTATGTTGACTCTTAGTGTTGTGTGTTTGGGTCATGTCTGAAAAGGAACAACAGACCAGCTCACCTACCCAGTAAAGAGATTAATTAATTAATTAACAGCTTCACCAGAGAGGTAAGAACATATAAACACAACAAAATACAAACATATATCATTTGCTTAGAAAACTAAAAAACAAAATAAGAACAGCAGAGTTAATGAAGTTAGGAGTGTAGCAAGGCACAGTATGAGGACCTCATCTATTCTCTGTATTCACCACTGATTCAGACATTCCAAAATAAATAATATTATTCATGTATGCAAACAACCCAAAAACATCCATAAGATAAATTCAAACAAAGATCCAATAAAGCTATAAGAAAGACTGTCTATACAAATAGAATATCACAGATAAAGTATATTACAATAAATGCAAGCAAAAGAAAGTTCACATAGTTTCAGAAGTTTCAGACAAAATACCACCTAGAGGAAAAGTGGTAGAGGAAGCAAATATCATCACAGATCCAAATAGCACAGTGGACAGCAGGTTAACCTTAGAATTACTCATAGATGATATATGCAAGAGGACAGCAGCAGACATTGCATATTGAGAGTTAAAACAAGCAGCATATCATCTAAGTAGAAAAAAAGTATTTCAGATGGCTTTCACCATTATGTTTGAGTTATGCGAATATTATCTGATTTAAAGATCATTGGTAGGATTCAATAAACTTTGTGTAGGCTTTGTGCGAAGCCTACATGGAGTTTACATGTTTGAGCAGTGAGTAGTAGCGAGCGGTGATTACATATTCATGCCATGCACCACATTTAAATGTAAACAAGCAATGTTTTGTGGCTGGCAGGAAACATGTAAAGCAGCAGGGATAGCAAACTTGCTTACCTTAGAACAAGTTAGGTTAGCGGGATTGCATGGAATGCCACAATTATTACCAGGGTTTATCATACAGTAATGTATATGTCCAAACACATTACAGGATAGTACACACAGTGCATAGTATTGTGGAATCTCCAGGCATTCTGTACAAAAGTTGTGTAAATAATCTGTAAGGGCACATGGACTGCCACTTGAAATAAACAGTCAGGAGAAGTGTGTGTATTGAACAGGGACACACAAATGAAGTGTAGAAATAAACACAGAGAAAGAGGACAGATGAAACATTGTAATGTACTGCAGTTGAAGGCATGTAAATGGAAGACAGTTTTAGCAGGAATGCTAATCACATATTGACATGGTACAGTACAAACTGCACAGTGAAAATGTATATTATATGACTGTCAGACAATCAGACATAACAACGGAGAAGATGTCTTTGTGATATAAGCATCCTGACATGAACAACATAGAGGACATCTATCAGGGGTGTAATATACAATAGAGGTTGGGTGCATATTGTGAAGTTGTGCAAACTAATTTTCCTGAATATGACTAATGTCGGCAGAGGTCACCAACAAGTGAGATACAGTTACAGGCTCATGGACAAAGGCAAAAGAAGCATGCACAATTATGGACAATATCAGAATAATACCAACAGTAATCCCATGTCTCTGACATAAGATATATGATTCAGAGTGATCATAGATGGTTCTGCATGAATACACTTGCACAACTATTATGGCATGCCAGCAATCTATGAGGGTAATTAAGTACACTATCCTGACAGCAGTGTAACATCTGCTGGAGGTGTTAGGAGGGTCACTGTTATACCTGTATGTGACATTATGATTAATACAGGCTAGTTGACTGGTGTGCATGATATATATATATATATATATATATATATATATATATATATATATATATATATATATATAGCGCAATCCACACTATCATGAATGTAACTCATGCTATCAATGTTGTCAAACAGCTATGTATGTACTGTGTGCATTACTGGAACAGGTATCACACATGCATCTGGTATAATACCAGGGGGTTCTGCACCATCAGACAGCAGTATTTATGCAACAAAAATAATACTTAGGTATAGTCAATAAGATGTGTTGCAGCTTACTGTGGCAAAGGTGGTACACTTGAGTTATGCGTCCCTGGAAGATGTGTAGGGAGGTACATGAAGAAGGGTGCATTGTACTCAGTTACTGATATGATAATATTTGAGACCTAGAGAGATATTATGGCCTTTGATGTGGAAGTCCTGGACATAGTCATTGTATTACATACAAGGGAGTAGTCACCACTGTCGTCACATGCTGGGGGATGTTCCACATACTATCTACCCCAGGACACAGGTCATATACCACTTGGTTTGCTTATAGGGTGTGATGTCTACATTATCCTTGGGCTGTGCATTTGTTTTCATAATGTAACAACCCCCCCCATGTTTTTGTTTCATTTCATGTGTTGTAATGATTGTGGCAGCAACCTCTGGTGTGTTGATACTGTCTGTGTTATACAAATATCACAGTTGGAGTTAATGATTGCCCACAATTTGTAGTCCTCCAGACAGCTGTTTGCACAGAGTATGTGTATGTCGTTCTTGAAATCTATGACTTAAATAATGGACAGGAAAGGGCTTAGCAGACAGCCCTGATGTATGGACCTGATGGACTTGAGATACAGGTCACTTCTCACATTTCAACGTATTTAGATATTGCATATTTGTTTCAGTGGTCTCCCCACTTGGTGATATAGGTGTTTATGGCCACATCTGACAGTGTTGAGTGAATACCTCAGTTTGGATTTGTGTCAAATGTCTTGAGCTGGTCAGGTTCCACATGATGATAGTGTTGTCATCATGTATGCCCTCGATGACCTGTTTGAGGACATCTAACAGATGTAATATACATGGCTATAGCATTAGCAACTCATACATGTCTGTTGCACACATCCAGGATATCACCAGTGTTCATTTAGAAAAGGACTATGACTACATACTGGTCTACTTCACAGATGAGGAGAGTCAGGATGTGTCTATAGATGCATGCATCAGGTGCTGCCCCCCCTCAAATGGATGCATGTTGATGTGCACCCTTCTATGAGGACATAGACCATCTGGAGGGTGTGTTGAAGTGTGTATCCAACTGTGTCAGGTAGGTGTCTGTTAAGAGTTATGCCATAGGTGATCTGTGATGTTGTCACAGTCCATTGAGTCTGTGTGACAGGCCCAGATAAAGGTAAGACAGTGCATACTGCCTTTCTTGATCTGGCCTAGGGATTGGACACAATCCCCCATTCAGGTATCATTGAGAAAGTCTCTCATCTGGAGAGTAACCATTATGTCACTAGATGGTTAACCAACTGGCTCACTGACAGAACACATACTGTGAAAGTTGGTGAATCAACCTCTACCAGTAGAGCTGTCACCACTGGTGTACCCCAGGGATCTGTGCTCATCCTTTTACTGTTTGGAATCTATTGCTTGACAGTCCAGGCTAAAGTATATGGCCTTTGGCTTACCAGGTTTGCTGATTATTGCATATTGTGTGTAATCATTGAGTCCACCAATGATGTTAACATACTACAGGAAGGGCTAACACAGGCAAATGATTGGTGTCAAAGCCACGCAGTCTACAAATAAATGCAAAAATGTGTAATTATTTTGACCATCTACAAAGTGGAATTCCTCGCTAATTACAGTATTGACAATACTCCCCCATGATGAAACTCGGTGGTGCAAGATCTGGGAACATACATAGATCTGAACTTTGACCACCAAGTGTCCACAGTGGTATGGAAAGGCTATGTAGTACACCTCATAAATCAGGCCATCGTATCCAGATCTGAGGATGATATAACAGCACTGTACTCGAACCTGTTCAGAACACTAACAGAGTATAATGCTCCCTTTTGCCTGTTACCTCACCAGACACCTGCAACAGCTGGAGAGACCACAGAGATTTCTCACCAAGAAAATACAGGACCTACAAGAATGATGCTGCAGTACAACCAAAAAATGATTGACTTCAACAATTGGCTAAGTTTCTGGTGTCATTCAAAGGGGATCAGTATCTGTCTGCTTGGCATGACATGATTGACAGACCTCGATGCTTTGCCAGAGATAGCCTGCATCTGTCACCCTTGGGTTTCCGGATACTGGCTAAGGCTCTTGCCACCCCTATAGTGCCTTTTTTAGGTGATGTTCCAAAGACCAAATTACCACCATAACTGCTATAAATAAATGCAATCTGAGGGTCATGCTGCTCAGTGCTAGAAGTCTAAATCTCAAGATGGACTTGCTTGAAGCACTCCTCAAAATAGAGAACATCAACATTTGTGCTGTAATGGAGACCTGGTTTAAAGCAGCAGAAAGCACCCCTGTGCTACCAGGCTATAACTCATTCCATACCTTTCGGCCATAGAACATGGGCCGAAGCTCCAAAGGTGGTGGTGTCCCCATATTCATAAAGGATATGCACACCTCCAGACTAGTAGCCCAGCATAAAACATGAGATACTTCTGGTGGAATTAACATTGGGTAAGACAGCGAGTCAGGTCATAGCCTTGTAAACTGTGTAGAACATTTGTTAATGGAATATGACACAGAGTGAACATCATGATTACTTATTTAATTAATTAATTGAACAGGAAGTTATATATGTATTGATTTACCTATGTCCGTTTGTTCTGAGGAAGCTTTGCACTGGGCAAAGAGAAAGCACGCTCAACTTTGAATTGTTGTTGTGGTTTCGGGCCGCACTGGCTGAACTAACTGTTTAATGTTTTTATGGTGGCTCTGTTATATTACTTGTGGTGTTTTCAGGCCTTATTGGCAAAGAGAAAGCACGCTCAACTTTGAATTGTTGTTGTGGTTTCGGGCCGCACTGGCTGAACTAACTGTTTAATGTTTTTATGGTGGCTCTGTTATATTACTTGTGGTGTTTTCAGGCCGTATTGGCTGAAGATATTGGAAATAAAGAAAGTTTTTACATTGCCTGGTCCTGCTTTTCCTGTTGTGGGTTTGTTTTTTTGTTCAGCAATGTTTTCTGTTTTTTCTTGGTTTAGACATTCATGGCGGAACGAGCGGAACCAGACCTGTTTTCAGATACACCTACAGTCTTGAAGGAGGCTGTTCCTGAGGATAGCACACCTGTTACTAGGAAAGAATTCCAGCAGGTGATTGTGCTACTCTCGCAGTTGCTAGAAATTACTTCACCATCTTGGAGCAAACCACCGGGTAATCAAAATTTGTTCAAGGAACTGTGTGAGAGAAGACAAGGGCCGGTATCTTCCAGGACTGAAATAAATTGTGGAAGAGAAGGTCGCAGTAGCCCTGGCAACAACAAGAAACAACAGAGATTATTTAATAAAAATGATAACATAGCGTTCCCTGGTAGGGATAACGCTAACACAGGTACTTTGGACTTTAATTGTAATGCCTGGTCTCACAGGCAATTCAATTTTTAATGAAATGGATTTTAATAATGTGGTCATGTCTTTTGATGAGACCTTTAAGAAATTTAAAGATAAATTATATTCGTTGAAGACGAATCAATTAGAAATTGATTACTTGAATGAATGTATTGCAACAGAAAGGGTACCAAAGGGGCTTAGAATATTTAAATACCCTAATAATATTAAACAAAACTCTGTATTATACAAACAGCTTACAGAGTTGTTTAACAAAACTGGTATTGAGATGCTGAAATACATGGTAAAAGATTATGAATTACAAAATGAAGCATTGTTAAATGAAACCAATGAATTGCACAATCAAATTTTTGACTTGAACAAGGAATGTTTTGATAACAAAAAATATGACAAGTTGTTTAATGAAATTGATAATTACTGTGATAGAGTGATTTTTAGAAAAATGAAAAAAATTAGATAGAGATTTAAATGATTACTGTAATGGTAAGGCATATCCTGTATTTAATAATTTTAAGGAATTTAAGCGCACGGTAGTTGACAACACCAAAGTAGGTGAACAGACTAACAATTTGTATGAACACAATGAATTCCCTTTAGAACAGGACACAGTGAGGAGGAGCAAAAGAATTGCAGAAAAACAAAGGAAACATTCATATCAGAACCCTCATTTTCACAGGGGAGTGAGGGGGGCAGATTTCAGTAGTTCTTGGTGATTTTTTTCCCTCACCCCCTCTCCCCATGTGTGTGATAGACCTAGGGATTGATTTAGAAGTGGACAACAGTATTGTATATAAAAAAGGCAATTTTACGATCTACAATTTCACAGATTTACAAGTGAATAACACCTTTTTTAAATTATTTACAAAAGGTTTTCATTTTGTGCCTGTTAGGACGGGATCATTGGTGGACACTTTAATAGATATCAAGTTGTTTATTAGACAATTAAATTTGCAAATTTATTTAAAGGCAACCATTTTCCATACAATGAATTGCACAGAAGAAGCACCTTTAATCCACCTACTAATGCTTCTCTAAAATTATTTGAAGAATTAGTTGAGAAAGAAGTGAGGAAAATTAACTATTATGGAAATCCCTTATCTGAGAATTGGACAGAAGAAGAAAAAGCACTTGTAAGAAAATTAAGGGATGAAAAAATCAGAGTAATGAGGCCCGATAAAGGGGGCGGTGTCATTTTGATGTATAATGATGTGTACGACACTTATTTGTTTGATATGTTACAGAACACAGATCAATACTCAGTTGTATCACGAAATGAGATCAATATTGCCCACTCCAAAATCAAATACTATTTAACCGACCACCTACTTCAGGGAAGTATAAATGAAAGATTATACAACTTTTTATATGTAGAAAATCCAAGATTACCGGTTTTATTCAGTATTCCAAAGGTGCATAAAGGCATTGAAATGCTCAAATTTAGACCTATTGTAGCAGGAGCCGGTGGCATCACCGAACCTCTTGCTGTATTTGTAGATACTCAATTGAAGCAGTTCATTACGTCGATACCCCACATCACAAAAGATTCATGGGACTTTTTAAGAGAATTACTAAAGACAAATATGACATTGAGACATGTTTGGTCACCATAGATGTGATCAAATTATTTCCCAGTATTCCACACAAAACAGGCTTAGAATGGTTTCGAGAAGTCTTATGTTTTGATTCGGGTTTAAGTAATAACACAATTAACTTAATACTAGAATTCACAGAGACTGTTCTGAAGAATAATTTTTTGTACTTCAATGGTGATTATTATCAAAAGAAAGGTGTGGCTATGTGGGCAGCATGTGCCCCCATTTATGCTAATTGTGTGTTATACTGTTGGGAACGTAGGTTTATTTTCAATACGGACTGGTATAAATGGATTTCTTTTTACACTCACTTCCGTGATGATATTTGTATTTTGTGGAAGGGTTCTAGAGATTCATTTTTGGAAATTTTTGATTATTTAAATAATTGCAAAGATTTTTTGAAATTTACCTACACTTTTGATGAATTGAGTATTAATTATTTGGATGTCACTTTATATAAAGATTTATCTGGTAATTGCTTTCAATCGAAAATTTACAGAAAACCTACCTTTTCCAATAGTTATTTGCATTTTGAAAGTGGACACCCCTTCTACCAGAAAAAAGGTATTGTTAAGGGTCAGTTAATAAGAGCCTCAAGAATGACTACTGAGGAAAGGGTATATTTAGAAGAAATTAAATACATTAGTTCCCTTTTTGAAGAAAGAGGCTACCCAAAGTCCTTAATCGATATATTAATAAAAGAGGTAGTGGACAACAGGGTTAATAAGTTTTTTCCTCTTCTTGGATTAAAGGCCAATAGTATGATTCCAACGGGCAAAAAGGAAAATAACATAGATTCAACTTTAGTACATACATTTTCGGCTACATCTGGTACAGTTGAGGAGATTATTAGGAAATATTGGACTTTATTGAAGGTAAATAATGATATTGGAAAATACGTTACCCCTCAACCATCCTTCATTAGAAGAAGGGGTATGAATTTAAAGGATGTGTTTGAGAGGGAGGAAGGAGATACAAGAGATGTGTAATATGAACGTTATAAAGGGTACTTATAAATGTGGGATGTGCCGGCAGTGCGAGTATATATTACAACAACGAGAGATGTGGATCCTTTCTAGAAGAATTAAACTTACTGCATCAAGATATTTTAATTGTGCTACAAAAGGAATTGTTTATATTGGTATATGCACAAGTTGTAACAGTTTTTACATAGGGAAGTCAACACGTACGCTTAGGAAAAGAATATATGAGTATATATATGAAATTGATAAACACAAAGAATCTAACGCTTTTTATAAACACTCTTTACAGTGCAAGAACATGAACATAAAATTTGCCGTGATAGAACAAATTAGCATTGATCCGAGGGGGGGGGGGCAGCTGGGAATCAAGAATTGAGTTTCGCGAACTCTTCTGGCAGCTTAAAACCGATGCCAGCAAGCCCCCAGGTCTTAAAAATAGCATTAGTACTAACAGTGTTTTGAAACTGAGGCAGGCTAAATTATAATTTTATGTTTTATAAAGAGTTTCTACAAACATTGTTTTAATTTTTAGCATGCATTGTTATGTATATTCATTGTACTATAAATTTTATTATGTGTATAATATTAATGTCATACTACGGGTGCAATGAAATTGATGACTGTTATTTAAGTTACATTTTGAATACGTTTCTTTTTATTGTTTTTACGGGTTTATATCTTTATTCATTTATACATTCTATTCACTGCTATATTATCTATTCAGTGTTATATACTTGGATTACTGTTGATTCATGATTATAGATTTTTTCATTGAGATTCATTGGATAAGTTTTTTAGGCATGTAATTTAGGGTGTAATTCGAATGAATTGATTTTTGGTTCAGCAAGCAGCTTGTACGACACTGAGTGACCATTTCAAATATATTTTAACAACATATGTATACATTTTTTAAATATCATACTTGTAAACTGTGTAGAACATTTGTTAATGGAATATGACACAGAGTGAACATCATGATTACTTATTTAATTAATTAATTGAACAGGAAGTTATATATGTATCGATTTACCTATGTCCGTTTGTTCTGAGGAAGCTTTGCACTGGGCAAAGAGAAAGCGTGCTCAACTTTGAATTGTTGTTGTGGTTTCGGGCCGCACTGGCTGAACTAACTGTTTAACGTTTTTATGGTGGATCTGTTATATTACTTGTGGTGTTTTCGGGCCGTATTGGCTGAAGATATTGGAAATAAAGAAGTTTTTTATATTGCCTGGTCCTGCTTTTCCTGTCGTGGGTTTGGTTTTTTGTTCAGCAACATTTTTTGGTTTTACTCTGTTTAACATACATTTTTTTGGGGGGGGATAGTTATAGACTGATACAGTTAACAACACATTCAGGTTGATTATACATGGGGTTAGGGTAAACATGTCATCCAAGTTCTTGTTAAAGGTTTTAATGGACATATAAAGGGCAAAAAGTTTTAACCCCATGTGTTACTGTTAATTGTGATGATGGTGTCATTACCTTTTGCTTAACTTCTTCCAGGACCATCCTCCATAGGGAGCCTGCAATCATCTGCACATGGTAAGCCAAACATTGTTATGTGGGTGCCAGGACTGTTGTGTGTATTGCTGTAGTGTCTATAATAGTGGCACCACTGTTAGGTTTTTAATATATATTGGACTATAGTAGTGTAGGTATCAATTTCTTCCTCTGTTTGTTGCTTATTATCACCGGTGATCCTGACTGTGGAAGTATATAATAAGCATATATGATGTCAGAGTGTCAGCAGATGCAGAGGTTGAATCTGACACTGAGATTGACATTCAGCCATCCCCTGTAATTCCATCGGAGTCAGCCAGTAGGGATATGCCAACCCATTCCAGTGAGCCCTCAGATATTGGACAGGTGGAGGGTGAGATGTTCCATCAGGGTAGTGTGGTTACTGTGGCATCAGTGCCTGTTGACTCTGGCCATAGCCAAAGTGTGAGAGAGGTGCCACGGAGGAGGTTTGTTAGGGGAGCTTGGGGGTGGCCTGCTGTCCATCCTTCACCTGATCTAGGTGTGTCTTCCCATGCCACTCAATGTATGTTTATGCCATCATGGAGTTACAGGCACATTCCAATAGGCCCACAAGAGAAATGCATAGTGTTGTAGGTGTGGTACAGGCTGAGATGCGTGACTGCCTCCACTGTGTTACTGATTCAATGGATCGGATGAATGATATGTTGTAACAGGAGGTGTCTGTGATGGAACTTCTGCTGGGAAGGGGACGGCATCCTCGTGGGTGTAGGTCAGCAACATCATTTGATGTTAGCCGATGTGGCCATGCCCAATAATACTCCTATAATTGCACTACTTCCACTGCTCCTTCAGTGGTTGAGGCATCCACACCCAGATGTAGCAGGCCATAGGGTCATGGTCCTGAGTGACTTTGTGAGGACAGCTCATCTAGCAGATATCACTCATGTTCAGGTAGCAGCAGTGCATCTGACTGTGGGTGTGGACATCCCAGTGCAACTTCTGGCAGAGCCAGTTCTCATGCTTGAGTATGACAAATATGAACTACCACCTGTACCATGCATGGCTCACACCTGTCTGACATACCAAGACATAGAGCAAGCACAGAGCCTGGCTGTGCGCTTGCAGAAACTCACACACCAATTTCACATGGAGAGCCCATACAGACACACACACAACAGTTACACTCTTCAGCTGTGAGGCTTGAAGCTCATTCTCTTTCAGTGGCCATTTGTTACTTTATCCAAATGTCTGCCTGTTTCTCTTTCTTACTCACATGCACTCACTTACCTTTTGTGTCAGCCTAGGCTTCCTGCCACCCCCCCAACACCCTGTGCAAGTGATAACTGTTCCATATCCTTGCTTTCTATTTTTTGGATTCAGGGATACATACGCTTTTTGTCTGATGCTTAGGGTGTATAGCCAACTTAATGCTAAGTATATCTGTGTTTGTGATGTTGTTTTGATAACTGTAAATTTAGACAGTTGATAGAATCAAAACAGTTTTTCATCAGTATTTTTAAGACTCTTCTAAGGGTTATGAAGTCTGAAACTGAAATATCTCATTACTTCTAACTTCTCTCTTTAATGATTTTGCAGTACAAAAGTATGAAGCCAAGCTGAGTACATTTGGTGACTATCAGTACTTTTGAGAGGTATGAATGTGTGAATCTTTGGTGCCTGATGCCTATTACTTGATAGAGAGCACGTATTCACATAAGTCTCTGCTGTCACATGTTAAAGTCATTGCTGTACAAATCACCCACCTTTTACTTACTTACATTACCAAGTAACAACATGCAAAGATATGCCATTCATTTGTATTATTACACAATTCTGTTTTAATACTCCAGGTTCAACACTTACCTTGTAAACCCAGCAGTTGCTGCAGTTTTAGTTCAGGGCTGATTCTATCTGATGCTAGGAGTACATAGCCGGTAGGTAAAGGTTGTGAGCATTGCCTGGCATCAATGTTACTATACGTATGTGCATAGGATAAAGGTTTTAGCCCTTTAGGTGGTGAGTGAGTGTGCTATGGATCGCCTCTTAGCCAATGTGAGGACATATTGAGCATGCCTATGTCTGCCTACACCTACAGCAGCTGCTGGTTCCCACTCTGACCCCTCACCTGCGTGTGGCTGTGGTGACTTTGCCATTGGAGGTGGGATGTGTGCCCCTTTCCCTTATTGATCCTGGTGAAGCCATTTTATCAGGATGATGTTGTGAAGCATGGCACAGACAGTGAAGATTTCAGTACATGTACGTGGATTGTACTGCAGGGCTCCCCCAGATGTATCTAGGCACCGGAACAGCAAAGTCAGTAGCGCAAACACATGCCCTATGATATTTCTGGTTTTAGCATCTGCCTCATTATGGCATTCTTCAGTGGGCTGTGTGCATTTCTGATGGATGTCATCAGACATGGTTCCAGTGCATAACTTACATCCCCCAGTAAATTACCTTGTGGGATATTATCCCTAGTGAACATCTGATGCACTTGGGAGGTGTGCCAGATATGTGAGTCGTGGTAATTGCCTGGGTCGTCAGCACACACATTCAAGAAGATGCTCTTAGCATTACACATGACTTGGCAGTTAATGGAGTGGAAGTCCTTTCTATTTTTGTAGACCCTTCCCTGTTCCTCACGGGATGCCTTGATTTCTGTATTTGTACAATTTATGGCACTCAGTACTTCAGGGTAGTATGCTACAGGGCAGAACTCTTGCATATTTGTGGCCCTGTCCTCAGGAATATGGGGAAAATATATGTGGTCACTGACATGTTGGAGGGCCACATATATTCAGGAAGTGAAGGAGGATCCTGGATGCTGATGTCTGTGATAACCCCAGCATGTCCCTTGTTGGTCTCTGAAAGGTTCCCGTAGCTAAAAGGTTAAGTGCTACACATACCTTTGTCTCCACTGTTATTGGTTCCCCTCAGCTTGTTCTGTGTCTGAGCTGAGGATGACAGAGATTGCAGAGTTCCTGTAGTGTGTTAGCACTCTACAATTTCCACATCATGTAGCTTGTGATAAGCTAACTGGGCTCTGAAAACTCTTCTCTTTCTTGGCCTTGGTCTATTAGCAGTAGCTGCTGCAACATAGACGTCAGCCTGTTGTATATACACATGAATTAAAGCAACAGCATCCCTTAGCATTCTTTCTTTGTAGATTCCTTTCTGTGGCTGTATTCTAGTAGGTTTTGGAATTCACAGGGAAAACCAGCAGTGAGTCTACATGATTGCTTTATAGCTTGTTGAATAGCTCTTCCATCTTGGATTGGTTGATTAGCATACAATTCAGCTGCTTATGTTGTAATTAGCATGCCACAGTGTTTACCATGGTTGTATGGCTCTACACAACATGTAGAGCTGCTTACTGAATACAAAATAGTGTGCTATGTGATGCTCACATGGTTTTAGCAGACTGCGTAGGGTTTATTGACTCTGCCCTCATGTAAAACAGAAAGAAGTAATGCAGTTCCACATGGCAGGTGTGGACAGTGTTAATACATTTGTACCACCAATGTACAAATACTTGAACAAATTAACATATAACGTGAAACTTACCATTTATAATCCTATTAATGTGTGGTGTGATGCTTTATTGTCTAGGGGTATGTTTGTGATGCCATCAGTGTGCAATTCTCTCTTCCTGTTCTTTTGGGACTATACCTGATAAGTTTTGGAGGAGTATGCATATTTTTAATTAAATTACAACTGTTGTTAGTGCAAAAAACAATGCATTGCAGAGCTTGCAGTCTTGTGAACAATATATTTATAGTGCTTATTGGAATATATGTGAATTTACTGGAACATGTGCTTTGCTGCCCACAACCTCCACTTTGACTCTCTTACAGTACTACCAGCCATATCTGTGCCATTCTTAAACATTTGTGCTTCTGAGAAAATATCTCATATAAGTATATTAATATTCCTATTTTAGTTTGCTGTACACAACAGCTGTAGCCAAATAAATGAAAACAACATTGTGTACATATTGTGTACACAATGTGCACTTTCTATAACATTGCATACATGTATCATAAGTATGACCTATGACAGCATGACATATGCCAAAGGACATTTACCCATTCATGCCATTAAACTGCACCACGAGATGATGGAATCACAAGAAGGTAACCTGATACTCATAGTGGATTTAATATGAATGGCCTAGTTTAAAGGTAATTTTAATAAATCTGATGCCAAAACTCAATCTACTACAGACCAAGATAGAAGAGTAGTGCAAGGAAGACAGAGTTTAAAAATAGCCATTTTAGGGGCAACTGATGTTTCATAACATCTTTAATGTTGATTCATGGAGATAGTATTAAGAGTGAGACTGGTGATTGCATTATAGTTTTTGTCTGTGGTAGAGGTTTCAGTCATACTTTCATTTAGACACCATTTTATATGGAAAATATTATACTACAGTTCTTGCATGCAATACTCTACCATTCATTCATTTTTTCCTGAGTTATACTCACCTCCTTTACTATTAGTCATAGGATCATATGAGGTTACTAGGCTAATGGCCCTGGGGCCCTAGCCAAGGGTTTATCCCCAAAATGTACAAGACTCTAAAGTATTTAAAGTCCCTTTATCTAAAGAGAAGAATCTACTCTTTTTCTAAGGAGCACCATAACATTGGATATTGAAGTGCTGATTCCTATCTCAATCACCTCACAGATAGCAGTGACTCACTAGAGTGTGTTTAAAGAAGCCATGGTCAGAAGAGGCCAAAAATTCAACATAATCAGCAAACAAGGGAGAGAGAGAGAGAGAGAGAAAGAGAGAGAGAGAGAGAGCAAGACAGCACATCTGGGTGTTCATACCTCATCCATTTGCCCAAACTGAGCAGGTCCTAACCTTGGCTACATCCTGATATCCTGGCTATGAAAGCTTGTGCAAGCTACATCCACTGCAAACAAACTTAACTTCATGCTAAGAATATGGCTGCAAATCTCACAGTATTTATACATGGAATAAGACTGGATGCTGTGATAATGCCATTATCACTTATTCCTGCACCCCTTCCCAACAAAACATGCATGGAATGCATAAACCTTTACCAATTCCACAAAACAACTGTAGACCAGATGATTATATTCCCATGACCCTCACACAGCTACATATGATTAAAGGTCCACCATGTGACTGCCTGAATGAGTTTCCTGGACAGCATTTGCTGTTTTTCTTCTTGAAGCTGAGGTTTGACTTTAAGTAGATATAGCTATTTCAACACTCTTACAGGCTTTTCTAGGGAGGCTAAAGTATTTGATATCTCTGATGTCTGGGATGAAGATTCTGATCTCCTTTTCTTTTTTCTTTTATTTACAAAGAAAAGACAGAATGATTGATAAGAACTGGACTACAGAAATAAACCAATAAAATGTATATTGAGCAAGATACCAAAGGTTTCCATTCATTTGAACAGACATGCAAAGAAGAAACAAATGCCTAAAACTTAAACAATATGTGACCCATTCCCACCCACTCCCACCTGCTACCTTTTATGTTACTAAGTATACTAGTTCCACAGTTTAACTTTTCAAAGTAAGTAGCTTCTTGAAATAACCACCATTTATCCACAATGACTAATCTGATCATAGTTGATTCCACTACTGTAAAATTAAGTATTTGTTAACAGCAGAAATAGAAAAAGAAGATGGTGAGGCTTATTAATAACTATGCTATTGGGAAGTAACCCTAATATGCAGACATAACAACAGAAAATGAATTAATTCACTGACACCAAATAAAAAAGACTAAAAGTGAAATATCATAATTATATATCTTTGGAGAACCCCATAATTAACACTGACAGTTTCAAAGTTGATGACACCCATGCCAACATTCAGAGGCTGAATAAAATGCCAGGGCTAATATTACCATTTACTAGCAAATGTTGTAGTATTTGTGCTCTTTTATCATATTAATAGGTGATTTAGTAAATCTATTGAATGATTTAAGTATGTGTGTGTGCATATATATATATATATATATATATATATATATATATATATATATATATAGACAGACACACAAACACATACACACACACACACACACACACACACACACGCACACACGCACACACACAAAGAAAACCACTGTTCTGAATTTCAGCTAATTATTTAGTCAGTTTGATCCATAATATATCTACATTTTGTCCAGATAGTGGTATTAATTGTTTAAGAAAATAGCCTAGATATTTTGTGTTACCTTAATGAAATATTATCATCAAACATAGAAAGTAAACATTTGGGTTAGAAATAGTGGATATTAATGTGAGGGGAAGCCAATCTAAAGATTGACAAAAATAATATTAATACTTAATTACCTAACAAAAAATGACTTAATTAAATGAATTGGACCTAATAGTCAAATGTAGTTGGCACAAGGATATTAAATTTGTTTCTATACTTTGCTCTTATTTTTAAGTAAATATTAAATATTTAAGTAATCCAGGAGAATGCTATTGTTTTGGTATGATATCTACAAATGGCAATGAACTTGTGAGCCAGTCTAAAGAAGCTTAAAGCTAGGATCAGAGTATTTTTGTGCAGGTTACCCATGTTAATTAACATCTCCGTTATTATATATTTTTTGAGTCTGACTGCTTAAAAACTGTATGCACTTGTCTGCTCTTAACTGTTCCCAGAAAATTCAACTAACCAAATAAGTGCCAAATTCCTTAAAATGTTAAACTACTTTGGTACACTCTGGGATAATATACTTTTTAAAAGAAAGAATAAGTACTGTTGTAATAAATTAATTTTCAGAAATGTTATCTTGCCTGTCAGTTAAATAATGAGAAAAGACCACTGTTTTATAAGATTTTTAACTATATTCATGGAAACACATTTCTTGCAAATTATTTTTTTATGAGTTTTACTTTTCACAATGTCTACTATAGCAACTTGCTTTTTTATAACATTTGTTTGCCAGTCTGAAATTGGTCCAAATGAACTAGCACTGCACCCTTGATAACACTAACGCAATGCATTCCCATTCCAAATCTCTAAGCAGCATTTTTGTTTGTCCATCGTATTAGTTTCTACTGTGAATGGCTGAAATCCAAAACTGTGAGCATCTGAAATATCAAAATACAGGAGGGTGAAAAATTAACTTTAAACATTTTTTTCAGGAGGGTCAAGACTCTTAAACTTCCTAAATTTATATATGCAAACTCCATGGCCACACTGACTAAAAGAAGGGAGAAATCTCCCAAAAGAATGGAATCTTTTGCAGTGCACGTTTAGAAATCTCACTGAAAATGATTTCCTATGGAAAACAGCTCTTGACATTATGATCTTATATCTTGTGTACCTTTTTTTTCTACAGACAAGCAATGCTTGTGGAATTTTACTTTGATTACCTGCAGATCAGCTTCTAAAAAGATTATTGGACTTACTTCTGTTTATCATTTGCTTATAATAAACATTTTGACATAAAACAGTGATCTTTTCTAAGATTGTATTTTAATTTTAAAATCAATGTGTGAAGTCAAGGGAGTCTGGAAATTTGAGTTTCCAGAAATTTCATAGACCATATAAATGGATGTACATATTTCTTTTGTCTGTTTTACACATAACTATTTCAGTTTCATTGAACTAAGCATCCATTCTAATGCTGAATGTACTTTATCATGAGTAGTTACCAGGTTTGCAGTCCAGGAGACCATTAATGACCTTATAATCAAATTCCAAGTTGCTCCCGAGCGCTGTTTGGTTAAGTGACTTGCTCAAGGTCACACAGTTAGTAACCTCTGCTCAGCTGCCAGACATTGCAAGTATTACTAGATGTGTTTAACTGTGATATACCCACTTGCTCCTGAGTATGTAAGTCTCAATAATCTTCAAAGGGAGGATATAAGGAACCGGGTATAAATTTGTAATCATGATGCTTTTGTTTTAATGACAGTATATACCCATAAGCATTAAGAAATGTAACTAATATTTAATTTCCTTTCTGTGTTTTAATAATACATACTCTTTCTGCTGTATTACTAAATGAACCTATGTGAAAATACACCAATAATGCATATCCCTTAATCTAATTATATTTCCCCAAAACATGACGAACCTCCTATAATCAAATGGTGATTGGAGCCTGATAAAATATGATTCAAAAACCTGAACAAATTTCTTCTTTTTAGAAAGTGGTTCAGTCCATTTGTATTCAGTATTGTCACTCTAACAATCATGTTAACCTGCTTTACTTTACATGGCTGAAGCATCTGGGATCCTTTTCTTTTCCTACAACCTAGAATGCTTAAACAAGTCAATGATTTCCAATGCTGTATGCTGAATCAGAATTTAGAACAGATGTCTCCCCTTGTAAAACAAAAACTATCCTAAAATAATAACAACCCCTTCAGTTCACTTCACTTTCCCTTACACTGAAGAAATAACTGAGATGATAAAAATATAAATACTTTAATAATAGGAAATAGAAATGTTTCAGCACTTCTCCAAACTAGAAGATAATAGATCTTAATATTTCATAAGTTAATCAAGAACTCTTCATTTTTGTTTGGCTTCTGGGACTGAATGAAATCCAGTTGTAAATCCCTATATCTGACTTACAGTTGAGCTGAAAAAAATCCCAGTTTCCTCCTTGCACTCCACACTTATCAAACCCATCATTAAGTACAACACCCCCTTCTGCATGTACGTTATTAAACATATCAAACAATCAGAAAGATCCCAAATGTTTTTATTAAAAAAGATTCCTCTTTGTACTTCACACTTATCAAACCCATAATTATGTACAACACCCCCTTCTGCATGTACGTTATTAAACATATCAAACAATCAGAAAGATCACAAACATTTTTATTAAAAGGATCATGGGCTTAAAAGGTCTAAACCATCAAGAAAGACTGAAGACTTTATCCCTGTACTCAGTTTCATGTAGACTCCTTACGGGCGATATGTGCCTTGCTTATAGGGCTATAAAGGATCCTGTATTGCAAGAACTCTTATACCTTCATAAATGAAACATTCCCACTAACACTTCAGGCAGAAATCTAAATCTATACCAATAAATAAGACAAGGAGGAGGGACATATTTATCATGCAGTGCCTATCCCTTCTCTGAAACAATTTCTCCCTCAAAGTTAAGAAGTGTGACACACTGTCTGCCTTTAAGGAAGAGCTGTTTTCAGGCAATGGGAAATGCTGGACTCCAATTTGGTGTGTTAGAGGCAACAGGATTTTCCAATTTTTCCTGCACAGAAACTACAGGGAGTGCCTAATGACCATTATGATGGTCCATTGCATAAAGGGGATGCCTAGCCTGAGCTGGCTGGAATGTTGTGTAACACCACTAACATCACCTATTGTGGATAGCACTGTCAGCATAAATACAATGACCTGAAGTAACACCATTCTAACCTGCTTCATCTGAGGGAGTCAGAGGATCAGCAGAGGCAGCTGGGTATGTACTGTAAGCATTTTGTTTTACTGTTGTCTTCTACTTTCTTAATTGATATACTGTATATTTAAAAGTATATACTTTGTTTTCTAATAAGCAGTTGGTAAACACGGCTGGGTACTGCAGAAGGCAGATATGCCTTTCCTAGAAGTGGGTTGTGTAAGTCATCTATGACAATCCACTATATAGCTGTAATGGTATTTGTAGCAATAGTGTGTGGTAATTTTATCCCATTTTGTTGTTCTTCTTAGGTTCATAGGTTCATAGGTTCATAGGTTTATACTAGGCTATCTGCCCTAAGGCATTTATAAGCCTAGCCCAAATTTTTGTGGCTTACGCCACCCCTTATATGAAAAAATACTGTGCCCATTAGTTTGTTGTGCCTCTGTCCAGCAGTGACACAGAGATGATTCCCGGGGTAAACCTACGATCTCCCATCCACAGGTCTAGATTTCTCTTGAACAGAGTCAGCGAGGTGCTCTGCCTCACATGGACCGGGATTTTATTCCACAGCATAGGGAGTCTCTGAGTGATAAATCTATCCCTCCAGCACGTCCTATTTATATCCGTGCTAAGGTTTAAGTCGCTTGCTCTAGTGGTTTTGGTGGATTTGGATTTTTTGAGGTGGAGCATGTCCATTAATTCCGGGTTGGACATGGCCTTGTATGTCAGGCACATGTCACCTCTGAGCAGACGGTATGCGACTGAATAGAGCTGGAGTTTCTTCAATCTGGCAGCATATGACAGATTTTGGAGTCCCTTTATCCTTTTGGTGAGGAACTTTTGGGGTCTCTCCAATTGCTGCAGATGTTGGGTGAGATACATCCCGAATGGGGCATTGTACTCGATCATTGGTCTGATAAGTGAAGAGTACAGGGTTGCAGGACAAACTGTGGTGGAGGATGATGTAAGACTGCAGTCACCTCAGTCTGGCTAGCTGTTGCCTCTAGGTTGGGCTTGTCAGTGTTTTCCAGGTCTTCCACTCATCAAAAGACAATGGTTCTCATGCTGGAGGTGATCTGAAGGAGTCACTGCAGCCTTCCATGTCTGATTCAGGATGGCAGGTGAACGCTCTTCACTAGAAAGTGGACTGGGTAAGGCTCCAGTGGTCCCCCAGTATCATTTGTGAAGGTTGTTGCTTCCTGTGGTGTGCAGATGGATGCCCACCCCAGCAATGTGAATTACCTTCTGGCATGACTGTGGAGTTGCATAACTAGTCGGCCCTGCCCATTGCATTACCATGGGAGCAATTGACCCATAATATCAGTCATCCAGCTGAATGATGCCAGGATTTATTGCACTCCTGGCCAGACTGGCATCCTGCCATATCATGACTTCACCTGATCCTATTTCTGCTGTTGTCTGTTCCTTATGGTTCATCTCTTACTCATTGTTCATTGCCTAACCTTTCCATCACCATTTTCCATGCAATGTGCTCTGTATTTGTCTGTTTCCTACTGCTGATTGCCCTTTTCCCTCTAACTGTCCACAGCCATTTCTCACTACCTTTCCCACATACCTTTCTTTTGTATCATTTATTAAAGGGGTTATTTTCCAATAAAAAAAAATACTCTTCCATTCTGCTACCTTTTATACCTTAGGGTGAGTGCCATGTTTTCCTCTGCTTGTTATTTTTCCATGTCCTATTTTTTTATCTGCCATTTCCTTCCCATTTATGGAAGGAAATGGGATTGCATCCTGAATCCCATTCTGTGCTTATGGAATAGAATCCCAGTCTATGTTTATCGAATAACATTAAAAGATTGACTCCTCCTCTAACCAAACTTGGAGATCTGCCAACTAGCTAATTCTGTTTACGCTCTCTCTACAGGAGGCAGTAATAGCCTATTTTAATTCTGATTTCCAGTGTTTTTTATAATATGACTTACATAAAAAGTGTGCCAGAACTATTAAATTGCTTTGGATCACTCCTGAAATTATATCCATAATGGCTAATGAAGATCACTTGTGGCAGTTTCTCACAATAAAAGTCTGCATTCTGACCAGCCCAAATTCACAGAAGTACATACTCATGAATGGTAGCATACCAAATAAAACAAGGATTTGTCAATGCTGTATATTGGCCCGGGGAACACAGACAATATTTTAACAACATGTAATGGTAGAGAATGCTCTGTGGGATATTTGCTGATTCCTTGGTTATTTGATAATATTTTGTTGATCTGAGGCATGGAAAATCGTAAAGACAGGCAAAGCACAATAGGAATTAATTTTTTAATTGTATTATTAAATATCAATGTAGTAGAAGAATTAAAAAAATACAAGGTGGAAGTAATACAATAATCCTTTGCCTGATCTGCAGAGGTGAAACTGTAGCATTTTATATTCAGTGTAATAACAGAATGGGATGCCATACATTGTATAGGGTGCCCCCACTATACATTAGACACAAAGGCAAGATAACTCAGATGAAAGGAAAAAGGTATGAGCCCAGTGGAAAAGAACAAAAAGGAGCCGAGTAAGTCAGACAAGGCTTTAGATGCAGTCTTATACTGCCATATCATGCTGTACTTCCAGAAGTCAGAAAATGTTTAGTACATTGAATTCAGGTTTATAATGGCATCTAACAATTTATTTTGCACAGCCAAAAAAAGCTGTTATACATTAAACTCAGTGGAATGAAAGCAAAAAATATTTATAGCACATTAGCTTCAAAGGCAAGATGGCACAGCTGTAAAAAGAGGGTGTTCAACAAGCACTCTAGTCCCAAGCACTGGTATGCTACCATCTGGAAACCAGGGACTTGAGTGTCTTGTAGACCATTGTCCTCAAACCTGAAAACAAGTTCAGGTACTCAGTTACTGCAGCTTAACTGAACCCATTGTTTGAGTTCAGGAGGGGTAAGGGTGTCAGCTGTGGTGGGAGGGGGAGAAGGTGGGAGTGGACAGGAAGGAGGTGAGGAAATTTAGGTTTAGGGAGTTGGAAGGAGGACTTTAGGTTTAGGGAGTCTTATGGTTAGAGACTGAGCTTGGGATTTTAGGTTTAGGGAGTCTTAGAGCTAGAAAGTGAGAATGAGATTTTAGGTTTAAGGAACAGGAAGGGAGTTTTAGAGTTAGGGAGCAAGAAGGGAGTTTTAATGTTAGGGAGTGGGAGGATTAGGTTTACAGAGAGGGAAGGGAGTTTTAGGGTTAGGGAGTGAGAAGGCTATTTTAGGGTTAGAGTTAGGGTTCTCGTAAGGCTACAGTTTTGTAGGATAAGGTGTTGGGAGGTTTAATAGTTAAGGGTGACCGGGTTAGTGTGATTTACAGCACTTTCCTTTTCGAGCAAGTATCAGTGAACAAATAGTGCAGGATCACTTATAGTAGACCCATAAATACATATAAGCATTTAAGCATCATTTGGAATTTAAACTGACATAACTTCACATACTCATCAAGGACTGTATACTATCTTTTAGAGTATTTAAATACAATGCTGCACAAAACAATCTTCTGCTGCCATCCACACATATAATGTTTTTGCAAGAAATAAACCAATATATAAAGAAAAATAACAGGGGCATGCTTGCCATAAGAGGGGCTCCCCAAACCACACCCATTTCCAGGTGTCAGTCTTAACATGTTACACACTCATTGCTACACATTTACAAGCTTATGTCAATTGATGCAAAGCTTTTCCTATTAAATTCAAGTGCTCAGGCAATTAATATTTCAAATGAATGATACATCACATCTCATTTTCTACCAGTCTGTGTGGTAGCTTGCATACTTTCTAGACAGCAACATGGGGAAAACACAATGTTAATATTATACATCTCCAACATGAAAACCAAAGGCAAGGATACCCCTTTTCTTACATCATTCCTCCAAAGATGACTCATGCTGATTGTATTTCCATTTGAAAATGATATACAAAGTAAATACACATTATAGTTTCTCACCTGACATGGCAGCATGTTTTAGGATTTACAGCAGAAGATGTTACTTTGCTGCTATTGGGTTGCATCATGAGTCTTTTAGATTTACATAGGTAAAATGTTGGATATTCAACTCTAGACTGAAAAAAGCAGGTG
Source organism: Protopterus annectens (assembly GCF_019279795.1). Taxonomy (NCBI): domain Eukaryota; kingdom Metazoa; phylum Chordata; order Ceratodontiformes; family Protopteridae; genus Protopterus; species Protopterus annectens. The sequence continues at coordinate 650,417,155 of NC_056729.1, read as the reverse complement.
CTATTCTGCAATTCTCCCTGGGGTGTAAAACTACAATAAAGAAGATATATTAAAGGTACTGCACTATTAGCTGCACAGTGGTGTTTATTCCCTTTCTTTAATTAGTGCATCTAAATCAGCTTTATGCAATACATTTTAATGCACATGGGGTTGACGGATTTACTTTGTGGGATGATGAAGAAGCAAGATACAGCATTTTAAAATGATTATGCAAAGCAAATGTAAAAAATAACAGAGATCGTTAGCACCTCTGTGATAGCAACTACTACTTGGTGATACCTGATTGTAACAGGGATTGCTGCATGAAGAGGCTTACAATGATAGTGCACTAATAGAAAGCCATGCTGTAATGTTTAGTTCCTTTCCTACGTTTGCACAAGGGGCAAGGTATCGCTGCTTTACACGATGCACATTAATGCACATGGGTAATAGGAAACATATTTTTGCAATTGGAGCTGTGACGTTTTGGTTTGCATTTTATGGGGATGGAAAGCAAAATTCAGTGTATTAAAATGATTCCAGAAAACAATGTTAGGTTTTATAGTGCTGAATTTTTACAAAAAAATACTGTGTAGACATTGTTAGCAAAAAAGAAAATAACAGTGATTTTTTTTTCAGGACATGCATCCTAATTAAAATTAATAATAGCTTTGTAGCTGTATTGCACTAACTACAGTTGTTGTAAGCGAGCTTTGGTGTTTCTCAGCGTGTTGTATTTGGATAACTTCTTTTCACAATATTTGTAAATGAAATGCTTCATCATTGTAGAGATTCACTTATTATTCAGTTTGTATATTACTCCACTATTGTTTTTGTCAGCCTTACCCTTGAGTCTTTTAATTTAAGATTATAACCCATTTTACAGATGTGGATTAATGCAATGAAACTGCACCAAAATTCCAGCAAAGCAAAGCAGATGCTGTTCTCCTTCAAGAATATCCCGTTCATTGCTACCGATTCTCACAAACCATTAAAATGAAGGTGATACCCTGAATTAGTTAACCTCACATCTTCACTATAGTATTCCTTTTTTCTCCCCTCCCCTTACTGGTTCATCCTTTCTGGCCATCTCCATGTCCATTCTGATTGTTGAGTCTACCTGTCCCCCCCTCCTTCCCCCAGACCTTTTCTTTGCATGAGCTGCAGCTGGCATTGATCTTAAGGGCATCCTGGGGGGGGGGTGGTGCTGGCCACTACTTCTGCTGATGAAGGGGGTTGTGTTATGACCTACTCTTATTTCTCCACCACCTCCCCTCTGTTTGTCGACAACATCTGAAGGCTACTCCCCTGTGTGGGCCATTCCTCTCCTCAGGGAGTGTCTTCAGTGAATGAACTCCCCCTGGAGAGGGGATGCTCATCCTTCCCTGCCAGTTCCTCAGATGCCTGAACTGCTAATCAAACGCAGATCACATGGGATGCAGTTACAGATCTGTCCCTCTACATCACCAAAGCTGGCTCACCATGGCATCCCTTGATCTTTTTTTCCCAGAGTTGCAGTCAGTTCTGCTAAGCTCCTTGTCTGTATTATTGTTGATCAGCGAAACGCCAGCAATATAGTGATTAGAAATAACCAAAATTGGGCAGATTATAGAGAATGATATTTCTCTCAAGCAAATATTAGGCTGTTCAAGTTGATTAATACTTTCTTCCATCTCCCCTGTATTTTGCACGTTTTGTTACAGGTCTTTCCTCATCCTTCTAGCACATGAGTAAACCAGATTGTAGAAGAGTAGCACAGTTCCCCATGGGTTGTATGACTGTACCTATCCTTGGACAATCTGCACAAGTTGGAATTGAACCATCATTTGACAGTGATGCAGATACAATGTATCCAAAAATGCTGTATTGTTGACTGTTCCTTTTTTTTTCCACTGTGGCCATTTGGAGGACTCGTAAGTGGGAATTACAGAGCTTTGGAATCATCTCCCTAGGAATTCAGATATATTCTGAGAAAAAGCCTTGAAATATAAGCTAAAATGTGCCTTTAGCTGTAGGGGAGATATCAATCTGGTATTATGTAAATACTTTCCTAAATATTCTTTTACAGTCTACAGGGGCCTAAATCACTAGGGATTCACTTGAGACTCAAATCTACAGCAGCAAATAGACAAGCTCTCTGAAGGGATAGATCACGAGCTCAACTCCCAGCCTATGGAATAAGTTACCAGTACAGGCCAAAATACTGCTTTGACCACCTTTAGCAGTCTTGATAATTGGATGGATAGACACAGATTTACACCAGGATTGTCATGTACAACTCAGCTCAGTTTGGGAGATAAGCACTAATAAATGATTGAAAATGAGGCATGTACTTTTAAGTGTATCTGTTTACAGTTTTATGTAGCCACCAGCCATGTTATGGTCCTTAAGATCACTTGCTTAGTGTTATTTCTGTGTTCATACAAATCCTGAACTATTTTTTTCTGATGACTTATAGTCTTTCTCATGTTTGCTCTTTACTTGCCCACTGCTGATCATAAAAAGTTGTATTTTTTAATCCTTGTCCCCTCTGTCTTATGATCATCAGCCCTCTCTTTGCCCAATTAGCCCATTCAGTCCCCTATCACTAGGGGTGGGGGTCAACAGGAGGTGGTCCAGGATGTTTTACATTTTCCCTAGCCCCTTGCATGTTCTCTAGAACAGTCTGGGTGACATGCAATGTACATCCGTGTTGCACAGCTCTTAACTTCTGCAAGGGGTTGATGTTAGCAGGATTATTCCCACCCACCCATAGAAGACACAGTGTGGTTGTTTCTTCTGTTGTCCCCACCAGGGAAATCAACCAGTATGGATGCATGTCTGAGTGCACAACCACCCTTCCTGTCTGTGCTGGTACTTGAACCACTATTCAAACTCAGGTCACATGGGCTTTAATCAGGCTTTGTTGCTCTACATCCCTCCTGCTGGCTATACTATTCAAAAAGATGAATAGTGACCATATATCTTCTTTACTTTTCTTTTCATATTTGTTACTGCACCTCAAACAACCTTATATACAGCTATTTTGTATATGTAGATATACTTTGCTCACTTATTTAAATGTCCTGTGCTATCATAACAATACTTTGAGTGTTGCAATCATTTGCCCCACAACAGTCAACATTATATATTTTTCACCCTTACCCAGCTAGCCTTATCCCATTATTTTATTTATTTTACAACTCTTAACTGCTTAGCTCATGCATTGACTAGGCTAGGTCACATAATACACATTTATTATAATCTATAGTACTTTTTGGATAATTTATCTATGACATTATTGTGTACTCTTCTTTGTATGTATTATATCTCTTCATAACTAATTTGTCTTTCTACAGTTTTTCACTTTTGTAAATTTATAATGGAATGTTTCTCAGTGAGACTCCAGTGAAAATGGAATTTTCCATTTGGACATTAATCATTAATAAATAAAAAATATGTTTTGGAGTGTCAAATATGACAATAAAACCTCTCCTAGTTGGGTAGTGGTTGTATAACCAGATGTAACTGTCATTGTAAAGTAGTTTTCTTGACCAGCCTGATTTGAGTAAGTCTTGTTTTTTTTTTATGCATTTAAGTAGAAAGGATCAAGGGCATTTAGTTTGCTCTGCTGCGTTTTGGTTTGTGTGCGCTGTACACTTTTCAGTGTGTGGTTTGCTGTTTGTGGTGAGATGTAGTACTTCATTCTATAATGATGCAATGAGTGTAGTGGAGTTTTCTTTCTTTTTATGCTCTGGAAATTCCAGTATGCAAACATTTTGTTATCTGAACTTTGAATCAGGGTTTACAACCTGTCGTGTAATGATCTGTGTATGAGGCCTTTTACATTGCTGTTATGGCTTCTTTTGTAACATGTATTTAGACTTCAATTCTTTTAGACTTTCATTTATTTTGTGAAAGTGTGTTTATAGTAACAAACTGCTAATACAATTCCTGTCTTAGATGTTTTGTCTCAGTAAGAAATTACTTAAATCAGTTTATATTTTGGTTTCATCTACATATGTATTCTGTTTTGAGTGGGATGAACAAGTCAGAGATGTTCAGCCAGGCTTGTCAGTGTATTCTTCCTCATCACTGTTTTTGTCCAGTTTATTTTACTTGCTTTAATCTTCTTTCTTTTCATTTCTGTCTTTTTGCTTTAAACTGCAGGCATTATTCTAACTGAAGTAAAGAAATGCTGAGGTGGTAGGACAAGCCAATGAAAATGATAGGCGTGAATAGTTTCTTGATCACAGCAGTCGTAATTACATGAGTGCTGCTCTGAGAACTTCACTTTCACTCTGATAATTTGTTTGCATTCCAGTGCTCTCAAGGATGTTTATATACAAAGTGCTCAGTGTGGGTGATGGGCAAAGTGGGGGAGGGGCTATTGTAGTAAGTTTTTATCTTATTTTACCTTTAAAATAAAATGCTACTAATTTTGTAGGAAAATGCTTTTTCTGTATTTTCAGTGACTTTTGAGCAGGATCATTTCACTGACATGGAGTCCCAAAATCATCTTAAATCTGACGTTTGAATTTTGAAGTTTGAATGTGGCAGCTCTGTGAAGTTCCATTATCTGTCACCCCTCCCAGTGGAGCAACACCATTAGTTCTGTACAGTCATGCTTAGCTGTACTTATGTCATAAATCATATAATCTGCAACATTTCTTATAGTTTGTACCTTATACACAAATGCAGATCTTCAGTTTCTGTCCTTCTTGTAGGCCAGTGAAGCACTGCAGGAAATTACTTTTTAAGAATTTGAACTTGTCAGCAATGGTTTTATCATTATTACTTGACTTTAAACAAGTACTGCTTTACACACTGATAATCAAATATTGTTTTTTTTTGGCTAACTTTTTTTAGTTTATGAGAATTCTAAGTAATGTGTTTGTGTCTTTCGGCTTTTCCCGGTTAGGGGTCGCCACAGCGGAACTCCGGTCTGCTAATGATTGGCAGTAGATTTTTATGTGCTGGCTTGCCGGGCCTAACGCACAACCTTCAACGAAGGAACGCCCATTCACGCATGTCGCCACACAGAAGACGCTCTAACTGAGAATCAAATGGGCAATGTCTTACTGTGAGGCGACAACGCTACCGCAGCACCACCACCGCAGTGTGATGAGATAACAAGCAAAATCTTACAGATGAAATAACATACATTAAACTAAAGGTACTTATGTATTATCGCAACCAGATTTTTAACCACTCGATAATTCGTAAGCAGCAATACCTGTTGACAGTTGTGCAGTTTCTAAGACAGTTTGCAGTTCATTTGAACAGAACCACAAAAAAACCCAAAAAACGACTATTTCACACTAACTTAAATAGTACAAAATTTGAATTGCCGTTATAAAGAAACAGCAGCCCAATTTCTCTTATTTCGCGGACAAGCATGATTCCGAGCATGACAACTGGGTGTTTTGTACGCTGTACACAGTTAACAGCAATCTGCCAGTAATGTGTCTTCAAATGATGGGCACTCAGTTTTTAGGTAGGCAAAGTACCTACCCTGCTAACCTACACTCTTCAAAACCTCTATAAATTGAGATGGCACACCATGGATGGAAGGTACAGTCCTGCTGATTTTTAAAGTGGTGCAATTCGTATTGTGATCTCGGAATGACTTCATCTTTAAGTGGAAAGGGGTGTGTGAAGTTTTAACTGCTGTTCTGCCAATGTGGTAATGAGATACAGCAGTAAACTGAACGCAGCCACAAATACACAAATGCAAAAATAATGGCTTGAAAAGTGCTGAGAAGCCACAAACAATAATGACAATAGAAGAACACAGCCTACAGTTGTACTGCAAAGCAGTTTGCAGACACAAAGCGGGGAGGTACGCTACTGAGGAAGAGGAATTTTGCTGTTGTTCTTCTTCCTACATCTCATTACCACATTGACAGAATAGCAGTTAAAACTTCACACCCCCCTTTCCACTTAAAGATGAAGTTGTTCCGAGATCACAGTATGAATTGCACCACATTAAAAATCTGGTTGCGATAATACGTAAGTACCAAACTAAATTAACAGCAAATATATGGAAAGCAAAGTATCAGTAGCAAACAGCATCTATTCCTGGCTTTCCCACACATGCACAAGGAGAAATTGCTCAAACATTAGTAGGCCATACAAAAAAAAAAAGATGAATGGCATAACACCAAAGGCTTTTCCCCATAGGAAATCATTCCTTGTCCATTTTTTAATTGTGCACCAGCAATGATTACCTTCTTTAGGGAGATTTCTCCCTTCTTCGAGTTCATGTGACTGTAGAGTTGGTGAACAAGTTTGGGGGGTATAGGGGCTTGCCCACCACATCAGGGATACAGGATGACGTGCCCTCCTGCAAAAAAACTAGAAAAAAAGAGTTTTTTGCCTTTTTGGATTTCAGATTTTTTTTTGTTCTTTTGGAATGTTGACTTAATGGAAATTTGTGTTTCAAAGTAGAACCTCTATTCCATCATGTGTACATTTTCAATGCCTGCAATGCCCAATTAAAATAAATCAGTGGACACACAGTTAGTCATAGATTTAGAGGCTTGCTAAGAAAGACTGATTTTAGAGCCTTTGCCTTCATGAATTTTCTCTACATATTTGTAAGTCCATAGCCATTCAAGAAGGTTAGTACTAAGAATGAAAAGGAACACTTGGCAGCAAATCTGTAACTGTGCCTTGGGCACTTACAACGTGCAAGCATCTGGTGAGTGCAAAGCATAGATGGGAACATATATATGGATAAGAAACTGGACCCTTACTAAGGAAATAATTATTTTGAGCTGCGACACATGATTTGAATTGTTTGCACATATTAACACCTTATTACGTTTAATTCTGTTGGTTGCCAAATAAAAGGTAATTACTAGAAAATGGAAATCAAAATTAATACTAACTGTATTTGAAGTATTGGCTATTGTAAAAGAACTGGAAAAGGGCTCTTTGGAAAAAGGGAAGGAACAAATTACATAGAAATAAATGGAATTTGTTAGAATAATACATGCAGAATAATGTTCAGGAAAAAGAATAAGGTTTAAAGGAAGGCAGGAATTGAGCAATTTATGTAACGTTGGACTGAAAGGCAACCGTTACAAAGAAAGAAATGTGTGTAATGTATAATGCATGTAAATGGACATATTAATATGGTTTGTTTTCTTTTCTATTAATGTATGTGTGCCCTTGTGTTATGTGAAAATTTAATAAATGGTGATTTAAAAAAAATGGACCCTTCTATGTCAGACTGTGTAGCCTGACAGTGTTATCCTGAATGGAGTCCACCAGGATACAGACAGGCATTACAGCTTTTAGAAGTGATATTACACAACAGCATCAGTGGAATCTATCATGATCAATGCAGTGTTTTGGATTAACACTCTAATAATGGGTGATTTTAACTACCCCACCATTAACTGGGAAAACTACTCATGTACCAACTCTTTTGCTCAACGTTTTCTGGAAATTATCAATTCCAACGCTTTGGATCAACTTATCCATACCCCCACCAGAGGCAACAATATCCTAGACCTGGTCATCACCAACATGGGTGACTGATGTTCCACACCAGAGGTCAGCTCCTCGTTGGTCAGATCCGACCACAAGCTAATCACCCTAGACATCCACATCCCGCTCCCACCCCCCATTAGGAAATCAACCGTAAAAAATTTCTCCAAAGCCAACTTCATGCTTCTTAAGACAGAAGTGGCAAACTTTATGACACCCATGCAGAAGGACAATAGAGGTACGACTGCTGAATCCTACACAAATGCACTTTTTAAGCACTTACACGAGTGCATGGATTGTGCTATCCCTAACAGAACCAAGATGCTATCCTCCAAAAAAAGGAAGCCAATCTGGTGGTCTTCTGCCATAAACAAACTCTACAACAGAAGAAAGAAACTGTTGCAAAAACGAGTAAAATCCCACGATTGGAGGAACTCCCTGGTCAGCCTCAGTAAGAAGCTGAGATCCCTCATAAAATCCTCCAAAGCTAGTTATGAAAACAAAATTGCCACTGATTCTAAAGGCAACCACAAAGCATTCTATAGCTATGTCAAAAATCTCAATGGCAACACTCAGATCTGCTCTGAGTTACAGCACAATGACACTAAATATATAGAACCAACTGATATTGCCAACATCCTGGCAGATAGGTTCAGTGCTAACTCCCCCCCCCCTCTCATCCCCTAAAGGGCCCATCTTTATACTGGAAGAATGCAAAGTTCCTGTAATCATGGCTGCACAGGTAAAACTTCACTCTCCAAAGCAAGAACACAGCATCCATGGAACCTGACAACATCCCAGGCTGCCTTCTACATGAACTACAGAATGAACTGGCACCCCACCTAAGTACCATATTCAGTCATAGCCTCACCTCAGGCTTTGTGCCCATTGAATGGCGCACTGTGACAGTTATCCCACTCCACAAAGGGGGGGGGGCACAACAGACCCCGGGAACTACCGCCCCATTAGCCTGATGAGCCTCGTCTGCAAGGCCATGGAACGTATCATCATGGAACTCATAAACAAAGACATTGGAGATCGCCAAACCCTGGACCCCACACAGTTTGGGTTTGTAAAAGGCAGATCATGTCTCCTAAACCTGACAGACTTCTTTGAAGTAGTCACCAAAGCCATAGATGAGGGTATGGTGGTTCACACAGCCTATCTAGATCTCGCCAAGGCATTCAACACCATCCCCCACTCTGGAATTATATATAAACTCACTAAACTAGGTATAAATCCCTATGTCACAAGATGGGTTGCCAACTGGCTTACTGAAAGAACCCACAAAGTGAAAGTAGCAGACTCCAAATCAGACTTCAGACCAGTGACAAGTGGAGTACCACAGGGTTCAGTCCTGGGTCCTCTCCTTTTTGGTATCTACTTCTCTGAAGTACAGGCTAACACAGAAGGTCTTTGGCTAACTAAATGCACAGATGACTGCAAACTAGGAGCCATAATTGAAACCCCTAACGATGTGGACGTCCTACAAAAGGCACTCACTGAGACAGATGCCTGGTGTCAAAGACATGGTCTCAAGCTCAATGCCAAAAAGTGCATTGTCATCCCCTTTGGTAAAAATTCTGTACCCATGAACTACCACATAGGTGGTAGTCTACTTAACACCGAAAGTGTGATAAGAGACCTTGGGACCAGACCTCCCAACCGTTCCGAATTACTCGGTTTTTACCGAGTTTTGGGGTCCAAATGAAGGGCTGCCACGATTCCCGAGTGGCACCCCTTCATTTCCGATTTTTGTTCTTTTGGTTTTCTAAATTTTTAAAATATCCCGCTGTCGGCGCTGACGTCATCATGTGCGCAATGGCATCAGCGCGGTCAGGCTACCAGCCAGTCAGAAATTGAGCTCAAGGAGCTCGCATCATCATTTCCGGCTGGCTGGTGGTTAAGTTAACGGCGGGAATTGCACGCCGCAAAGCTGAAGAACAGAAGAGGCAGACGGAGCAAGGATTAATGGCAGCAGCAGCAGCATGGGGAACAGACAGAAGAGGGCCAGGAATGGATACAGCGAGCCCAGGGAATGGATGAATACAGCGAGGTGAGCGAGCCCACAGAGCCGGGATTAATGGCGGCAGCAGGCGGGGATACAGCGAGCCCTGAAACGGAGCCAGGAACCCAGGATTAATGGAGGCAATAGCAACATGAGGAACAGAAGAGGCCGAGCACTACTCATGGACCAGGTAAGGTTACCAGAGAGAGGAGAGTGTGTGTGTGTGTGTGTGTGTGTGTGTGTGTGTGTGTGTGTGTGTGTGTGTGCTGATTCAAGGTACCACTGCTAGTCTTATCAGATGTGAGAAGGAAGGACTGGTCTCTGCAGAGATATTACAGCAGGGGATAGACAAAAAGACTAGTTGGTGGTATTTAATGCAGAGTCATACATCTTGAATCAGATAATGCAAACTCAGTATTAAAAAAGAGACTTGGTACTTGTGGGCATTACTGGTACAGAATGATTCTCTTATTAATCCCCTACACAGCTTGTTAGTGTATGCTTAGCTTAGGTGTTGCAAGTTTCCCTTATAGATGTCAAAAGGTATTTAAAAGCTGGGTAGTTATCTTAGCACTGATCTGTTTATTTTGTTTAATTTTGCATCATATTTAATCCATTGTTGTGCTTATTGACATTTATGTTATTGTGGTCAATATTGTAGTGTCTCAAAGAGTTATTTTATATTGCAGCACATTTAGGTTTATGTGTTATAGTTTGTTGGCAAAATGACAAGTTAGAAAGTGGATTTTAGAGCATATATAAGATATTAGAAATGAACCAGTGTCTAGTCCAATAAATAGACATGTTCTTCATATGAAATGCAAAGAAAAAAATTTCACTCTGTTGTATTATTGTGGACAGCTTTCCATCTAAGACATTAGTTTAACCAATGGTTATTGTACAAAGAGACCTATTTTATATTGAAATATCAGCCATATCAGGCAAAAGGTTTAGATGTTAGCTGGTATTTATTTGAATATATGTTTAGTAAAATTTTGGAAATGCTCATATTAGTTTCAGACATGGTGTCTTTAAGAAACTCCATAGGGGGCTAGTTGAGCACTGACAGAATATTATAAAATTGTTGCTTTCTCCATACCTCACTTTGTTTTCCCCTTTGATACTTTTGACATGATTTTCCTGGAGTTTTAAGTAAAGAGTCCAAAGCTGAGTTTTAATAATGAGCAGACAACAGTGTTATGTCATCGTACAAACTTTAGTTGTATGTTATGCATATTTTGTGTGTGTGTGTGTGTGTGTGTAAGTAGACTTTTATGATGGAAATGTTCTGAATTGGGCAGTTTTGTCATTATTGGTTCATGTATTTTGTTTCATTACCTACTGGAAAAATGTAAACAATAAATTTAAAATGCGCTCAAATTCTAACAAGTATGCTGTATTATACAATGAATATAATTTAATAAAGTCTGGAAGGTGTATCAAAGAACACATGTATGTTTCTTGTTTTGTGTGCAAGGGGCCTATGATTTGAAAACAGCCCAAAGGTAATTGTTATCTACCATTGGCCAGATGCATTTTCTTTGGATGTGGTATGGGTTTCAATGCTGTTTCAATGAATGTGAATTTCAAGGGCAGATAAGTTTTAATGCTAAGTCTATTTTCAATGTGAGACAGTATTGCTTTGTTTATCAGATTTCTGTTGGTGTTTGTGCATTGTGCAATAAAATGTAAATATAAAATCCAAATAATCATTGTAGAAGTAAAGCAGTATGCACATTAGTGTTTATGGTAAATGGGGCGAAATCACCAGGTAATGGGACATTGGAATGGCTGCAGGGGGACTCTGGTGCCATATTTTGGTTGTCTGTTCTTCAGTTTGCGTTTGAAAGCTGGTATCCCACAATTCCATCATAGTGGGTGGGGTTTCGTAATTATGTATGCAAATTTTATGTTAATCAGCGTACAGATTTGTACCTATTTTTCATGGGCCTTATCCAGATTTTTGATGTTTCTAGGTTGAGAGGTATGCTTGGGACACAGGTGGACAGTAGTCTCTCCTTTGATAATCACATCACCAAAGTGGTCAGGAAATCCTTCTACGTGGCACACCTCATCACAAAAGGTTTCTCATCCAGAAAAAAAGAGGTCATTGTTCCCCTCTACTCATCACTCATTAGACCCATTATAGAGTACAACGCCCCTTTTGGTATGTACCTCGCAAGACATCTACAACAACTGGAAAGGCCGCAAAAATACCTCACAAAGAGGATTACTGGCCTCAAACAGATGCCTTACGCAGACCGTCTCAAAAATCTCCAGCTTTACTCTGTCGTATATCGCCTACTCAAAGGCGATCTCTGCCTAACATACAAAGCTATGTCAAACCCAGAGCTGTTGGGCATGCTCCACTTAAAGAAATCCCAATCCCTCAGAGCTACACGCTCTAGGGACCTAAACCTTGTCACCACAATAAACAGAACATGCTGGAGGGATAGATTCCTGTCCCAGAGACTTCCCATACTCTGGAACAGACTACCTATCTATGTCAAACAGAGCTCCTCATTAGCACTCTTCAAGAAAAATCTTGATGATTGGATGGGTAATAGGAAATTCACCCCAGGGATCACTTCTGTGGTTCTGCTTGACAGGGGCACAGGAAAATAATTTTTCTTGGGTGGCGAAAGCCAGGGTACATTTTTGGCTAGGCTTGTATAAGCCCTAGGGCCAATAGCCTAGTATCTACCTATGAACCTATGTTGCTGTCATCAAAAGCAGCTGCAAGCTTAGGTCATTAATAGTCAAAAGTGGAAGGTAATCTTAGCATTGGTCAGTATTCTTGAATATGAAAGTAGAAGCATGTATCTAATTCAAGTGATTTCTTATTGCTTTATCTATAAAATGGTTTTCTGGATGACTACCAAGCTTTGTTTGGTGGTTATTATGCTCATTGTGTGCTAATATATGCTCATATTTTCTGATGCGACTTAGCAGGCTATAGTTAGAAGGAAATGAAAGTGCATCAAAAGACTCTGGCAAAATAAATCCTAAAGGGATCAAAATATCAGTGATAAACAAAGTACCATGATACAACTTGTAGAAAAATATTTTACTGAAAAACATGAGTGCACAAATATAGATTTTTGACTTTCCTTAGAAGAAAGTTCATCTACTGTAGCTGAACACATATTTTTGTGTATTGGAACTATTCCAAAGGTAATCTCTATTAAGCAACACCTGATTCCAAACACCCCAAACCCAGTAAACATCATAGCATATGCTGAGCTATTTACAGAATCTTTGTATCTCTGCACAGCCATATTGATAGCTGTATAGACTGAGCTGTGTTCACTTGTATTCAGAATAAGACAAACTCAAAAAAACAAGCCACACTGGTGGAATCACAATATCAATCGGTTATACAACAAAAGAAAAAAAAATCTTGGCCAAGTATAGGAGAAATAACGCCATACATACTAAAAGCCCCCTGACCAATCTAAGCAGGCAGCTAATGGGGTTAATTAATACTTCAAAGGCTAACTTTGAAGAAAAAAATAGCCTCTTAGGCAATGGACAACCACAAAGTTTTCTATAGCTATGTCTGTAACCGCAGGAAAAATGCACAATACTGTCTAATATTGTTAATGGCACCACTCACAGTGAACCAGAAGCCATTGTCAATCTTTTGGCTGACAGGTTCAGCTCAAATTTCTCTCTCCACTCCTCCTGATAGTTCAAAGGAAATACTGTATACCACCATCCCCCAACCCTTACTAGGGAACAGGTCATCAATGCACTTTCCAAGGCCAAAAGCACTGTCGATGGGCCCTGATAACATCCTAGGATGTTTAATAAATAGCATGAAACATGACCTCTCTGGGCTACTTGAATCATGTTTCAACTGGAGTCTTCATTCAGATTTTCTGTTCAAGGAATGGAAGATGGCTACAGTCATTCCCTTAAACAAAGAAGGTCCAACCACTGTTCTGGGGTAACTACAGGTCCATAAGTCTTCCTAGCTTCATATGTTAGGCCATGGAAAGAATCATCATGGGCATGATAAATGAGGACATAAGTAACCTGCAAATACTGAACCCATCACAGTTTGGCTTTGTTAAAGGAAGGTCATGCCTAGTAAATCTAGTGGACTTTTTTGAGAGGGCCACCAAAGCATTAGATGAAGGTATGACTGTGCAAACAGCTTACCTTGACCTGGCTAAGGCTTTTGATACAAAATAGGTGAAGTCACCTCCACCAAGCAGCCAGTCACAAGTGGAGTCTCTCAGGATTTGGTACTGGGCCCACATTTTTGGCATTTATTTCTGTGAAATGGAAACAAATGCTTAAGGTTTATGACTGACTCAGTTTGTAGATGATTGCAAGCTGGGGGATATCATCAACTTCCCTGCAGACACTAGTGTTCTTCAAGAAGGTCTATCTCTGATGAACAAATGCTGCAAAGCCACAGTCTTAAACTCAATGTTAAGAAATGCATAATTGTGCCTTTTGGGAAGTCAACCATCCACGCTAATTGCCATGTTGATAATATGCCCCTAAGAGTCAATCTAGTGGAAAGGGATCTTGGTATGCACGTAGACAGTAGCCTTACCTTTGACCGCCATGTGGCCACAGTGATGAGGAAATCTTTTTATGTTGCACAACTTATAAGTACGACCATCGCATCTATATCCAAAGTGGTCATTATCCCACTGTACTCCACCTTTATCAGACTAATCATAGAGTATAATCCTGTTTGTTATGTACTTATCCAGGCATATGCAGCAACTAGAGCAACTTCAGAGGATCCTTACAAAAAGAATACAAGGCATAACAAACCTTCCTTATGCAGAGTACCTTAAAGCCCTTTCCCTCTTCTCAGTCTCCTATAGATTGTTGAGAGGTGAAGTATGCCTGGTTTAAAAGGCATCTACAAACCCCACACTTATGGATCTCCTACATATTTTTAAGTCAAACAGTACCAGAAATACAAGGTCTAGGGACCTGAATTTTGTCTATGACTTAAATAGAACGTACTGGAGAGACAGATATGTGTTCCAGAGACTGCCCCCCCATAGAACAGACTTCCTATCCACTGAATTTGTCTATTACACAGTTTAAGTGCAGCCTAGACCAGTGGATGGGGAATAGAAAATTTACATTGGGCCTGACACCCATGTCCCTTATGGACAGAGGTAGCTTATAATGGCCAGCCCTCAGTGTCTTATTTGGATACAGGACATCATTATTCTTTCGGGAAAACTTTGGATAGACTTAGAAAGGTTGTTAACCTGGTAAGAAACTATGACTCTATGAATGTATGATAACACCTAGTAGATATGCACATTCTTTTGAAGAAATATAGGTGACACTGAACGCTGTATAAGCCATTATATAAGTCAGATAAGCATTTCAGAAGAAGATCACAGAAGCACTTACATGCATCAGAAGCGAATTTGTTAGCAGGAATAGCATTCCACGTCTTAGCTGGAAAGTGCTGAAAGGCAATTGTCCTAAATTTTGTCCTTTCATCTGGGTTATTTAAAGTTTACATGTCATCTTGTCACAGCAGACACAGTTGTGAGAACTGTGCAAGATATGAGAGTAAGCAGTGTATATGTCTATCTGTGTGTTCTGCACAAAAATCCTCTCCTACCACTGAAAACAGTCATCACATATGATGGGGGGGGCAGTATTTAATGTAGTAGACAGCAGTAACAATCATGTTGATCTGACCCCAATGCATATCAACATACATGCTGTACAAAGAATTTTTGAAGTTACATCTTTGCTGTTACCATGGCATATCCTAAGCAAGATGCTTCCTGATTTCACAGGTGACCCTTGTCACGACTGTGACAGATTGGTTATAACATCATAATGCCATTTTAAAGAAAGCAGATAAAGTAAGTTATTTGTTCATATGCATATGATTAATATATTGAACTACATGAGTCTGAAAGTGAACCCAATTGTTTGGCAATGGACCTTCATTTTGGTCATGACTAATATTATGATAATTCACTGGTGTGTCCTGTGCAGGGCTTGCAAAAACTTTGTCATTATATGACATGTAAGATGAAAACTTTAGATAAAGTAATATCAGATATCATTGATGTACTCCATAAAAAACAGAGGCCTAAGGATAGATGACTGGGAGAAACCATCAGTTAAAGGCTTTGGTGCTGAGATTCTTCTTCAGAATTTGATATTGTGATTGATCTTCATCCCTGACAGCTCCTAAACTACCAAGCTAAATAAATGTCAAAGCTAAGGAAGGCCATGTTTTCAAGCAACACATTGCAGGTTAACAGGTTAAATGTCTTAATTTTGGAAAGGTGGATGTGAAAAAAAAAACAGTGATGTTTTGAGGAGACCCATAATCACACTCATGGCCATAAAGATGTCACCTGTTAAAGAAAACATTGCTGTTGATGAAATATGCTAACTTCTGAAGAATGGCTTACTATCACACACTTGAAGCCCACAATCTTGAAAATCATAATCCTGAAATTGTAATATCAAAAGTCCATAATGATGAAGACCACAGTTTTGAACTCCTGGATTTGCCCCCTACAGGACCTGTGTTAGACCTTGTTTTTGGATCCACACCACTGCAGAACCCCTGTTAGCACTTGTTCTTGGGTTCACACTGGTAAGGGGGTGCAATATTCACAATTTTTAGACAATGGGTCTTTATCATTTTGGTCTTTCAATAGTCTTTAGGATTATGATTTTCAAAATTGTGGGCTTCAAATCTGTGATAGCAAACCTCTCAGAATATATGTAGAATGGTTTCCTAGCATAATAGAGACCAGCACCTTTCAAGCCTATTACTTTATCCCATATATTTTTGTTTAGACTATTGTTAGTATTTTACTGGATTAGGTACTGCACCTCTCATGACCATTTTGTATTACTGAACTACAAAACAAGTATGAGTTCGTTTCAGATATTGTCTCTGATGGAACATTCAAATAAATGCTAATTTTAATACCAATAATTTATTTTATCTTGCTGTTCTACTCCTTTTAATTATGGCTACATGCAAAACATATTATGCTAAGCTCCACAGCTGTGGAGCAAACACCCTCACATCCACACCATCAGTAAATAAATGAAATGAAAGGGCGATGCAGTGGTGCAGTGGTTAGGGTTATTACTGTACAGCAAGAGGTTATCTGCTTTGATTCTTGGCTGATGTGCCTTCTGTGCTGTGCCTGCATGCCCTCCATGGGTTTCCTCCTGGTGCTCTGTTTTCCTCCCACATTCCAAAGACATGCATCTGGAGTGTTTCCCCCTGGCCTTCTACTGAAAATAGACTCTGTCCCAGTTGGACATATATCTATGTAAGTTAGGGGGGTGTGGGTGGCACAACATCCCACATTGGGGGAGGGTGTGGGGCATAGCCCCCCACTTAGTTTGGGTATATATTGTCTTCTGGAAAGAGTTAGTTATTGGTGTTGTAAGTATGCATGTCTATGATTTCAAATGTATTGTTTTGAAGCTTTTGGTGAAATATAATATAAAACCAAACTTGGTGGGGGGCTACGGCCCCCCACACCCTCCAACTATATATACTAACTCTAGGATTGCACTACAGTGGGGAAAAGGGCACAAACCTTTTACTTGCCTTACAGTACTCTACACAGTGCCAGTACTTCACTTTAATGAAATGAGATTCGGTGAAATGAGTTTTTAGTAATTTGAGCTTTCAGTGATTTTGTCAGGGTGAATTCAAATTTAGTGAAATGAGCTTTCAATGAAACAAAGTAGACCTATATATATATATATATATATATATATATATATATATATATATGGGTCTACTGTTTTACATCAAAAATACACTTCAGTAAACCCTATACTTCAGCGAAAGTCCACTTTAACGAAAGTGCACTTTCACTGAAGTCTAGTTCCCCAGGCTCCAAAAAAAAAAACACTAAAACATGATGTGCCCCCTACACCCCCCTACTTAAATATACCAATTCCAAGATCGCACTACAGCAGGGAAAAGGGAATATTCCCATTCCGCGCTGTAGTGTGACTGCCGAAGTCAATGTTTGAAGTTTCACTAGTTCGAACAAGTGGACTCGGTGAAGTGGGGTTCGAAGTAGTGAAACTTCGAACATATGCACGGATCCCAATATGCAGACAACACACACACACACACACACAAGCACTTTCTATTCTTGGAGTAACATTTTCCAGTTGGGTTCTGACACATCATTAGTCCTGTCAATGGCCCTGATACTAATCTAATCTAATCTAATCTAATCTAATCTAATCTAATCTAATCTAATCTAATCTAATCAGGTGAGCAGTTTAAAACTAGTCATCAGAAAGCTGGGTATGCAATACTTATCTAACTGTATCTATGTATATCTATATTATTATCCCCGTCTTCTGCTCACTGTCTCTCTCTCTCTGTATATACATCACACAAACACACACACACACACACACACACACACACACACACACACACACACACACACACACACACATACACAGGCACATGCTGTAAATGCCATAGATATACTTCATTTGCATTTTCTGTGGATGAGACTTTTTATAGGTCTAGTGGTTGCCTCATTTATTTCAATCACTGATATTTTAAAAGCTATAATAAAATTCAGGCTTAAAACAGTTTAAGACATTTAAATGAAGGTCCAGAGAAGATGCAGAATGTGGTAGTACTAAAAATGTAAGATGATTTATCTGCCGAGGAGTATTGTTGCTTTAACTATGACCCTCTACTGACTTCTTTGTATCCAGTTTTCAGGCACCCATGATCTTTGTTGCACTGATATCAGCTAGCTTCTTTAGCTTTGTGGATGACTCAATAGTACTCAGCATGTTTAAGTTTTAAGGCACAGGGGTGGAAATAATGCAAATAAGTGCATGTGGAATGATGACAATCACTGCATCTGTGACTACAGCAAAGTTTACGTAAAGCGGCTGTGAACAAAAAGCACAGTACAGAGTATGTAATGTAAGAGGGCTGTATTAGAAATGCATGAAACAGAAAAGGATCAAGGAGTATTCATATCACATAACCAATATACAGGCATGCATCAATGTGAGAAGACAGCAGCCCTGGGAACGAGAGAGCTACAAGTGGAGAAAGGTTAGTACTGAGAACGAAGGACAGACATCTAGTGGACAACAGCTGGAACAATGTATGAATATCTGTGCACAGTGTACTCAGCCATGAACTGATACTGACAGGATGGAGGTCATCTGATGAAGCTTTGCTACAGAGTCGTTGTCATCACCATTACTTACTTACTTACCACTGTTGCTAGGAAAGTTAGAATGATATGAAATCTATACCAACACCAAGCAAGTGGAGTCATATTCCAGTAATGACATTGCAGAGCAATATGAAGGAGAAATGTGGCATTCCTGAAGCTTTGTCCTTTGGATTAGAAATTAGACTTCAGGTTGCATCTGCAAGCATTTGCATACTTAGGTGGATACTGCAGAGTTTATTTTACCTTTGTGTTCTGGCCATATTTTCCACCAGTCATGCACATAACCACAGGTCTGCCTTTGAAAAAAGGATTATATGAGCTCTACCAATTCAAAAAAAAAAAAAAAAAAGTAGGAGCTGACAGAAAGAAACTACATATTGGTTGGTAATATACAGTAGTAATAAGCATTACAATTGTGAATACTGCAGCTGAATGTGAAATTATACTCCTTGCAAGTGTAGGGCACTTCTCTTTCCCAATGATTTGGAGCTGATTATATTAAGGAAGGTGGTGCAGAGATTGAAACTTCCTGTCCTGGGAGTTTGTGTGTATGTCTGTGGGGGGTGGGGCTTTGCACCACAAGGAAAAATTGGAATTACAATTTCTCTTTGAATTCTGATTTACAGTTTTGAATAGACTTACACTCATATTGCACATAATCATATCATAATACTAGACTGGAGTACATAAGAGTAACATTTCCCAGGAGAAAAATGAAACTGCATGAGAAAGTTCTCCAGGAAAATGTTAGTGTATGTATGCGTGAAGTACAGCATGCCAGAGTGCGTAATTCTGTGAGGTAAGGTAAAGACCTTAACCATTACGAGAACACCTCCCCTAAAAGCTTATGATCAGCAGGATTCAAGCCTACGCAGGAAGACCCCAATTGATTTCTAGTCTATTGCTTCAGCCACTCAGCTATAGCCACTGTCAGCTTTTGAGGCGATTTCAAGTTAATGGATAGGGGAGTACCACAGACAGCATAAGGATTGGTGTGCTTGTGGGAAAACCCAAAAAATTTTGTTTTAAGAATGGGCTATCATTAAAACGATGACTTTGTTTTGGTAACAACAATCTAGTATGACCACAATCTGTAAGGGCTGATACTTTCCCATGCAGATCTTGTAAAAAATGTAGTTCTATATCAGTTAAAAAAATATTTATATATTCCACTACACATAGGAAAATGTATCCTAAATTTTATGCAGACTGTCTGAGCAAACATCTGGTTTACTTAGCCAGAGATAGGAACTGCCTGTGTTTTTATGTGGGAAAGATCGACAGAAGCCCTAAGGAGAGGGTTTTAGAGCCCTTGGAGGTATTCAAAAAATAGATCGACTAACTCTTTAGCTAAACACTGTAATGCAAATCCAGGGCATAGCTTTGAATTTATGGTTCTACAATTGATACCAATAAGTATTAGAGGAGATGATATCAGAAATAACATGGAAACATTAGAATTAAAATAGATTATTAAACTGCAGGCAGATAGGGACTTTGGACTGAATGAATCTGTATCTTTAAAACGTTTTAAGATCATGCAGGTTATCTCATTAATGTTTTAATTGAATGTAGTTGCTTTTTAATTGATTGTTCTATATATTTATACTGTTTGTTTTAGTGTGTTTTATGGTCTGAAGAAGTGCTGATAGCACAAAAGCGCTTACCTTATAAATTAGGGATTATATCTTTATTAATTTGAAGCCTTACAGTCTTGGTGATTGGTCTTCGTTTCTGACATATAATTTTCTCTGTGTGGACTTATCTCTCATCTTGGTGGGCCTTTTAGTGTTTCATTTCATTTTTCACAGACAGCATCTGCTAGAACTCTAACAAAACAGCAGAAACTATGCAAGCATTTCATAGGATCATAGGATCATAGGAAGTTACTAGGCTAATGGCCCTGGGACCCTTACAAGCCTAGTCAAGAATGTATCCCCAAAAAAGAAACCTCAGTCAGCACCCATCGTCCCTGTCACTGAGGGACACAGGTGGAACCCCTGGGACAAATTTGTGTTTTCCCATCCACTCATGAAGGTTGTGCTTGAAGAGGGTCAACAAAGTACTCTGTTTGACATTTATGGGAAGTCTATTCCAGAGAAGGGGCAGCCGGTGAGAGACAAACCTGTCTTTCCAGTAGGTTTTGTTGATGTCGTATATTAGATTTAGGCCTTTCAAGTGGGTAATGCACAAGGAGTTAGACTTATGGTATAGAGTATTTCTAGTAGGGCAGGGTCTGATATTGCCTTGTAGACAAGACACAGATCACCTTTGAGCAATCTGTACTATATCGAGTCGAGTGATAGTGATTTGAGCCTGTCCACATAGGAAAGGTTTTGGAAGTCATGGATTCTCTTTGTGAGATATTTTTGTGGCCTTTCCAGTTAGTGCAGGTGTTTGAAAAGGTACATCCCAAACGGGGTGTTATACTCAATTATTGGCCTAATGAGGGAGGAGTACAGAGAGGTAATAACCTCCTTTTTTCTGGATGCAATCCCTTTACTTATGAAATGAACCAAGTAAAAGGCTTTTCTGACCACTGCTGCTACATGATGGTTGAATGTGAGATTGTTGTCAACCTGAGTACCCAAGAATGTCACCACAGGTTGTGTGCTTAGGGGGTTGCCGTTGATGTGGTAATCAGTAGGGCCGTGGTTTTGCCAAATGGTATGATAATAAATTTTTTTGCATTTAACTTAAGGCCAGACTATGGCACCAGTCATTTTTTGCTGTGAGACCCTCTTGCAATATGTTAACATCATTTGAGGAGTCAATGACAGCACCCAGCTTACAGTCATCTGCAAACTTAGTCAGCCACAGGACTTTTGTCTTTGCCTGGACCTCTGAGAAGTAGATGCCAAATAGTAGGTGTCTCAGCACAGATCCCTGGGGAACACCACTAGTGACAGGTCTGCTCTCTGAGGTGGAAGCACCTATTTTGACCTTGTGTGTCCTATCGATGAGCCAGTTGGTCACCCACCTGATGAGATAGGGATTTGCTCCAAGTTGTATTAACTTTTTGATGATGGCCCAGTGGGGGATTGTGTCAAAGGCCTTGGTCTAGTTAAGGTAAGCTGTATGTACTGACATTCCCTCATCCAGGGCCTTGGTGACAGTTTCAAAGAAGTCAATCAGATTCAACATGCAAGATCTGCCCTTGACAAATCCGAACTGGGTGGGGTCAGGTGCTTGGAGATTGCCTGTGTCCTTGTTTATGAGATCCATAATAATACGTTCCATGGCTTTAAGGATCAGACTTGTCAAGCTAATGGAGCAATAGTTTCCAGGGTCAGTAGTGGCACCACCTTTGTGCAAGGGGATGACAATGGCAATTCTCCACTCTGCTGGAATGAAGTCTGTACTTAGGCTGTGGTTGAATAGGGTGCTTAATGGTGAAGCTAGTTCTTGCTGGAGATGGTGCATAATACAGACTGGGATACTATCAGATCCCATGGAAGCTGTGTTCTTTGCCTTGGACAGGGCCTTTAACACTTGATCTACAGAGATGTGAGGTGCGGGACAAGTATCATGGATGTCGAATGGGCCTGGGAGAGGATGGGGGGGGGTGGAGTTTGTACTGAATCTATCTGCTAGCAGGATGACTAAGTCAACAAGATCAGTGTACTGGTACCATTACATACTAATTCAGAACAAAACTGGGCTTTGCCATGGAGCTTACTGATGTAACTGAAAGGCTTTGTGGTTCCCTTTGTTTTGGAGGCTAGTTTCAATTCCTAATCAACTTTGGAGGTTTTCACTAGTTTTCTAATTTGCTTGTTGAGGCTGAGGAATGAGTTTTTCCAATTTGGATTTTTTTTCCTTGGACAACAGCTTCTTCCTTTTGCTGTAAAGCCTGTTGATAGAGGATGTCCATCTAACAGGTTTGTGTTTCCCTGAGTATCAGGTTTTAGTTTTGTTGGGTATGGCTGAGTCCATGCATTTGTACAGGTGCTTGTATACTGCATTGGCTTACTGTTCAGCATAGTTGTCTGCATCCTCTGGGGGGGGGGGGGGTGTGCACGAATAGTTCACCCAGTCTATGGTGTTAGGGGGTACCTTGATGGAGTCAAGTAGGTCAAGGCAGGAGGAGTGGGTGTCTTGAGTCACGGAGGTGGGTCTACAGCTGGCTATAACTTGGATGGGTGTCTTGACAACTGTCAGTTGCACCTGTAGTAATTCCAGTGCATCATGCTGCAAATCAGTCTGGAGATGTGCCTGTCCTTAATGAAGATAGAGACTCCACCACCCTTAGTCTTCCAACCTCATTTTGGGGTCGGAATGTGTGGAATGAGGTATAGCCTGATAAGGCAGGGGTGCTCTCTGCAGCGCTGAGTGAAGATTCCGTGACCGCACAGACAATGGGATCTTATAGTGCAAGGAGAGCCTGCCTCAATAAGTGCATTTTCAGGATAAGGCTCCTAGCGTTAAGCAGCATGACTTTCCATTTGCTTTTTGACAGATCTTTTATACTGGAAGATTTGTCTTTGGGACATTGCCTAAGAAAGGCACAATAGGGGAGCCAAGAGCCTTGGGCAGGATCTGGAATCCCAGGAGAAGGCCATCTCTGGCAAAGCATTGAGGCCTGTCAACCATGTCATCCCAGAAAGACAGATACTGGATCCCCTTGGAAAGAAACCAGAAACTAAGCCATTTGTTGAAGTCAATTATTTTTTCGTTGATTTTGTAGTATCATTCTTGGTGATAGTAGAATGCTGCTTAGTGCTAGGGTCATAGCTGCCTGGGACACATACTTTGAGAGCTCAAGCATGTCTGTCTTCATATAGTCCAGAGAGGTATGTCTCAAGTCATTCACACCAACATGTACAATGACAGAGTCATACTTGTACCTGTTGTGCAGAGACTGAAGTGCATGCGTGATGTGGTGGATTCTGACACCTGACAGATGACTGACTGTGACCTTCTCCTTGTTGAACCTGGTGAAGGGGGCATCGGTGTGTCTCACAATTGAGTTGCCAATGACTAGTATGTTTGGTTTATTGTTATGCCTTATGGGCTGTATGAGTTTATTGTTATGCCTTATGGGCTGTGTTTGTGAGACACTGGTGTGTTGTCTGCTTTGTGTGATGTGTTTGGTGTTGTGTCTGGAATGTTTGTGAGTGTGTTTTGGAGGTCTCTGCTGTTTAGGTAAGTTTTTATTGAGGACCTCTGCGTAGGTGGGTGTGTGCTGTGTTTGGCTATGTGATGTGGGTGGTGTGGAGTTTGTGCTGGCATTCTCCTCTTTGTCAGGAGCACTGACTGTGGCGCAAGTGAGCATGGATTCCAGGTTACTGATGCATTTCTCGCAAGTAGAAGAATTATGTGCTAGGAGTAGAGGGCTGCCAGTGAACATGAGGCAGTTGCTACATTGTCTTAGTATGCCCATGTCAACCAGGGTGGCAGGAGAAACTGATGGGAATTGTCCAGACATAGTGTTCTGAATACTTGGCAGACTTATGGAGAGAGGGTTTTGATAAGAGTTTGTCCACAAGACTGTAGACCACAAAAACCTTCTTAAGTGTAAAATAACTGGCCTGAAACACAAGTTCTAAAACCAAAACTAAGATGCTTAGAATAGCAGATAAATGCAATCAGGCTAGTAACATGCAGTAATAAATGCAGCAGAATAAGAGCACTTGAATACTTAAGAGCACAGAGCAAAGCAAAATAAGGGAATAAAGTAGATAGAACACCATTACAGTAAGAGCAGCTGATTAAAGTGTAAAAAAATGTTTTAAACAGAATATAAGCTTGTAGGATCACTTGCATAGTGTAGTGAGAGAGGGGAGGTAATAGGGTGGTTGTATTGTCACAAAGAAATACACTATATAGTTTAAAATCATGGACCTTGTCACTAAGCGTTCTAAATAAAGACAAAAATGTTGATAGTAAGAAATTTGGGTTACATGGATAATCCAGACAGTCCAAAAGTTGATATTCAAAAACATCTTCTGTTCATTTTATCAAAATATTAATACGCAGTCAACTAAAAATCTAGTATGTGACTTGCACTGTAGCCTGTATTTCTGTCAGTTTAAGTGTTGTCTTCTTCACTATGTACAGAGTATGGTATTCATCCCAGAAGGAAATTATTCCATGGAACAATACACTGAAAAACTGTAATTTGCTGTAAATGTGTCACTTTAAACAACCTTACTTTTGTTTTCCTTTTAAGAATGACTTCTTAGAAGCATATTGTTGTTTTTGTAGCACTAATTTGCAAGCATTTGTTAGTAGGTATAGTATTCTATTCAATAGGCACAATTTTTTTTCCTTTGCATTAATTATTATTATGTTATTAGCAAAAACAATAGGACTTGAAAACAAATAGTGATGGAAACAAAGACAGTACACAATGGAAGCTACATGAGATTTTTTAGTGATTGCTTATTAATATCTCAAGTCTTTGTTTGAAACTTATAATGAAAAGAATACAACTTTAAACTATGGAGTGTATTTCTCCATGGAAGTACACTCAGCCTGTTACCCCTTCTCTCTCTCCCTCTCTCTCTCTCTCTCTCTCTCTCTGTCTATGCTATATTTATGACAATACATGTTTATAGAAGCCATTGTGTACTGACCAAGTGCCTGCTGTCAATCTCACAGTATTTAGAACAATATTTACACATCACAATTTCATTATTTTATTTTGTAAGCCTCTCATTACTAAAGTTGAGTGTTTGTTAATTAATAGTTCATATATTTATGAGCTCTTCCTTTGGAGTTGTATAATTGATTGTTTTGCTAATTTTGTTTATCACTACAAACAGATGTTTAGTGTTGTGAGACTTGATCCTCTGTTGATGGGTTTGATTAGAGATCAAAAGATCCTTCATCTGAATGCATTTATTAACTGCATTTGATATCAGGCAGAACCAGTGAGCTTAAGTCCTCTTTACAGGGAAGTCTCAGGTAGAACCCCAAACATTTATTTATTCATCTGTTTTTGTTTATCAGGAAAGTTCAAGTAGGGATTGAACCCTTTTTCGATGGAGGACCAGGAAGAAAACCTCCAGAGTTACAATAATACAGGAAATAGTGTTAAAAAAATAGAAAGATAAAATAATACATGAAACAAAATTATGAAACAAGTCCATTTACCTGTGGCACACATTCATGGTAACTTGTACACTACTCTTATATTTACATATTGGGCAAAAGAGAAGAATATGGAAGGAGAACAACAGAATATAAAGATAATAAGTCTCTAAAGAATGCTAGTTATGTTGTAAGAAATAACGATAGAAGGTGTATTTAAAGTGAATATAGTTAATTCTTGTGGAGATGCTGCGGTGGTGGTGCTGCGGTAGCGTTGTCGCCTCATAGTTAGACGTTGCCCGTTCGATTCTCAGTTAGAGCATCTTCTGTGTGGCGACGTACGTGAATGGGCGTTCCTTCATTGAAGGTTGTGCGTTAGGCCTGGCAAGCCAGCAAGTAAAAATCTACTGCCAATCATTAGCGGACTGGAGTTCCGCTGTGGCGACCCCTAACCGGGAAAAGCCGAAAGACACAAACAAAATAGTTAATTCTTGTAGAGCAGAATAGAGTGAGTATAGGAATAATCAATACTGGAGAAAATTATTTACAAAATATTTTTATTATGTATAATTTATTTTCACAGAAGACTCTAGTTTCTAATTACTTTTCAATTCAAATATTCTTCAATCAGCTTACAAGAAAGTTACGTAGCATAACAAATTGATTATGATCAGACATCACACCATAACCTGCATTATGTAACAAGGACACAAGGCAGCTGAAACATTCCATAGTTAGATTGGAGAATCTAGTTTAGGCAGTCTGCATAATATTGTAAGCATATTATGGTAAACATAACATCATGCAATATACTAAGTATGGCAGAAACAAAATAATGATATTTTGCACACAATGTGTCTTGTGTGCTATATTCAGGGCTGGCCTTAGGCCAAATGAGTAAATAGGGCTCTATGACTATGAGGTTCTTGCACTTGTCACTGCTGTCTGCAGTCCCCTGCATTTTTCACTGTATCCCACAGTCACTCAGTTGTAATGAATTTCTGGATGCCCACCTTTGACTCTTGTGAGATTCTTTTTTGGGGTGCTGCAACTTCATGACTACTAGTGCGAGGAATTTCAGAATATGTAGTCTTGTTTACCATGTAGGTATCATTGTCCCTATTAGCACAGACTACATATCCCTAAGTCCTTTTCACCCAGGCTCATGCCTTCCATTGTGAGAGTTAGTTTGCTCCCTTTTAATAAGTCGGTGCTTGTGTTGCTGGGTGAAGGTTTTCTAGTGTGCAATTCACAATTTTTAGAAAAAAGAAAAACAGAGGTTTATTTTGTTTTTCTTTTTTTTGGGGGGGGGTGTTACAGTAACAGATAAGTTTTTTTCTTCTTCTTGCAGGCAAAAGCAGGTATCTTTCAGTATTTCTGTTAGCTGGAATGTACTTAACAAACTTTCAATATGCTATGCTAGCACTCAGTTAAGGAAAACATGAACGTACCACCAAAATCATGCATGGGGGTACTCCTCTGTACTGATTTGTCAGTACATTCCAATCTTCTTGAATCTCATACAATATCATGGGAAAAGAGTATGAGGCAGTGGTCAATATAACTTGTATTGATAATGACCTGATCGTCTTCCCCTGAAAAAGAAAAAAAAAATCTGTCCTAATATCATGCATCTCAATTCTTTGCTCAACAATTCTGGACAACTACAAAATAATGGGGGAGGCCCAGAATCAATGCCATTTTTTAAAATTATTTTAATTTAATTAGAATCGTAATAAAACAACAGGATCTGCATCAACATGTGATTTTGAACAATAAGAAATATGAAACAATAATGACTGGCAAGGGACAATACCTCTCAACCTCTTAGTACAAGAAATCTGTACAAAGCCAAAAGTAATGGGGGCAAAGGTCCAAAAATAGGAACAGATTTTAAATATTGCTCTTATAAACTTAGTTGCTAGAATAATTTTTCTGAAGGATATGAAGTCTGAAAGTCAAATATCTGTCATTATTTAGTGACTATAGTCCTCAATGTTTTGCCAGAAAAAAAAATACAAAGTTCATGAAGAACAGGTCAAAAATGTGAAACAAAGATCTAGACATTCTGCAAAAATATGGATAGTTGAGAGGTATGCAGTGGAGTATAACATTCTTTTATGGTAGAGGCACAGTGGCATAGCAGGTAGCATTGTCACCTCATAGCAAGAAGATCTCCAATTTAATTCTCAGCTGGGATGCCTCCTGTGCACAGTCTGCATGTCCTCCATAGGTTTATGTATCCTTTGTAGAGGGGTCCATGTGCTGTTTTTCATTTTCTTTCACACATGTTATTTGTCAGTATTTTCAGTATTTCTGTTTACAGCTTTTTGCTAATAGTACCACATTTGAAAGAATGGCAGATTAGCCTTGTTGTCTTTGTACATTTTTTTGTGTTTTCTGCTTTGTAATTATAAGATCCAACAATCCATCCCTCCTAACTGCACAGCAAGAGTTTTGCTAAACAGACCAGCCTCACTTGGTATTTGTACTTTTCCTATCTTATCTTATAACTAGAAACTAAATGTGAAAGTGCTTTCTTTTAAGGAGCTATGTGCATTTCTACCACCAGTAGTAGTGAAAAAAAAACTTCCATCTACATCTCTTAGCGGGTATGAATTAGGCGGTGGATTGTGATGCTTGTATTTTTTCTTCATGGATCTGCTGGTGCTTAAGATTCACATTTCATTCTGGTTAATATCATCTAAAAGTTATTTTCTACCTATAGTATCACCTAGATTTTACTTAGTGCCAAGAAACACTTCTGTGCCTCTTAAATAATTTCTTCACTTACTTTTTTCCTGATACAGATTGTCACAGTCCTACCACTTTTTTGCCTTTTGAGGTCTCAAATTGTTTGAGAAGGGAAGCTGTCTTATTCTGTGACCTAGGTAATACATGCTGTTCTCTGCAGTTCGTAGTATTAATCACCACCCACTATTGTACATCTTCAGATTCTTTAGATGAATTCATCTAAGTGCCCACATTAACAGATACAGTGAAACTGTTTTTAAAAGACTTAATTTTTGGAAAAATCTTTAATTGAAGAGCAGGGATGAGTTATTTATGCTGCAACAATACATACACAAACAGGTAAGTGTAGCTCCCACTGTATTTCATTGTAGAAGTAATAGACTGTAGTTTTTCATTACACCACAAGGTGGAGATCTTTTTAGGAATATAAAAGACAATTTCAAAAGTGAAAGAGGAGACTGGAACACTAGCTGAAGGAGGGAAGACTGAAACAGGGAGCTGAAGGAAAAAGGGCCTTGCAGCATGACTGGATTTTCTTTTCTAGTGCTTTTGGGACAGGGAAGTGAAGTAGTAGATTGTGTCTGCCTTTTGCTGAAATTCTGGATGATGGTATTTTGTGGAATCAGGAGAGAAGTCTGAAACCAGTAGTTCCATGCCTGCATATAATTCAGCAAGAAAGGAGTTCCTTAGGCCTAGTAAAGAGAAGTCATCAATGATTACCAGAGTTCTGGCATGTGATTTTTCTACTTTTCTCGTCAGAGGGACCATGGTGCCTGGTCACTAGGATATTCTGGATGGAGTGGTGAGAGGCTTTGGCCATCATTTTATATTTTTATAAGATTGTGGACCCCCTCAAATGCTTTGTGGGTTACAAATAACTGGGATCCATATGAACTACAACTTGGGCCCCATCATGCCGGCAACAAGACTGTAAGTAGTCACTAGCCAGTGAACAGGGCATAATAGAGTGTTTCATAGTTGTTTTTTTAGAATTGATCAAGGGGGTTGAGGGTGTTAGTTCTGCTCAATGACATTGCATTTTCTCATATTTGTATTGTTGTATTATAAATCTTCATTGTTCAATGACATTGCATTTTCTCATATTTGTATTGTTGCATTATAAATCTTCATTGTTCAATGACATTGCATTTTGCTCATGTTAGTACTGTTGCCTTCAAGAATTTTGCTGCTCAATGACATTGCATGTTTTCATATCTGTATTGCTGTATTATAACTCTGTTATTGCCTAATGACATTGCATTTTTCTCCTGTGTTTGTATTGCTGCATTATAAAGCTTTACTGCTCAGTGATATTGCCTTCTTTATGCATGTTTGAATGTCAAGACCTTTTCTGTTGAGTTCTGGGGAAGAGGGTGGATGTATGGTTTAATTGCATGCATATCTCACTTTGCCTTATTGCTAACTGGTGCACTGTTGAAATAATTTGTTTGTGGATGTGCTATTGCCTTTTAAACTAGATGTGTCACGTAGGAAAAAAATCTGTCATTCTTGCCACCTAGGTGTGTTGGGCCTAATAATGGTGTTACCAGAGTCAGGTAGGAAGGAACCCATATCTACTTCAGCTAGACCTGCGGGTGCGCTACATAAGTATTCGATACTTTAGACCAGTGAAATGTCACTTTTATTTATAATGTCACTTTTATTTATAATTTAAGGATAGGTTAAAATAAAATAAGTACTGCAAACCTTTCCATCTCATTGAAGTAATATCATTTTCACACATATAAATAGCAGGTCTGTTATATGAACTGACACATTTTTTTAAATGATATGTAAACCTCATTGGTTGCTGACCATCAGCTCTGTCTTCCTTGGGAACTGTGATACAGACAAAAGTCAGAAGTTTAATGTTTCAGTACCTAACCCACTCCCTAGTGGCTGATATAAGCACCTGCATCATAATGGATGCATTCTCTGTCCTCCCATATCATGTGCTTTCTCCTGTATACACCTAAGAGAGTTACCTTCAATGGCTTGGAGCTTCAAGATCATGTCCCCAGTTATGTGACTCTTGTTGCTGTGGAAACCTCCATTTATATAGAAGTAATTTGTCTTGATAACTAATCTGGAGGTGGCGGGAGGGATGTGACATAGGGAGATGGGCTAGGGTTGGTTTATGAGAGGGCTGTGGCCTGCCAAAAATGTTCCAAATTGGGCCCTGCAGTTGCTAATGCATATCCTGCTATAGTGATATACTGGGAAGCTAGCAATATGGTAATTAAGTGCTAAATATCCACACTAATGATTAATTTAGTACCAGAGTTGGTTATCTTAGTAACCTTGGATACTTTTTCTTTAGTTAGAATTAATTATTTATATTTTACTATTGGTGACACAGATTGGTTTCTGTCCTAGATAGATAAAAGGCATGCGCTCTCTTAATGCTTCACACAGTCAAAAGACCCCTGAACAGCACTGTCTTACTTTGAAAACACAAAGCAGAAATTATGAAAGGTGCATTACATTTAATATCTGAAAATTATCTCATGTAGATTGCTTGACTTTATGTATAGACGAAGACTTTATTTGAGTGCTGAGTCCCCTTATACCCCTTCCTTGTTTGTTGTTAAAAGTAAGGAAAATTCATCAACATAATGAAAAAAAGCATGAGACACAAGTTTAATCCTACAATTCCTAAATTCTCTCAGATGATGTTTTTTTGCCTACTCAATTTGGATGATACGAAACATATTTCTTGAACCTGATTATGACCAGTGCCTTAACATGCCGCTGCTAGTTTCCTCTCTTAATATGTTCCATCAGTGGTCAGTAACTGACATAATTTCATGAATGACCACATCACTACCTCTTGTCACAGAGTGTGTTAGTTACATAAATATATTAAAATCTGTCAGTAAGTCTCAACTCACACTCAGCAGCTATTTCTAATTATCTTTGGCTACAGACACAGGCAAGGTATTGTTGTCTTGGAATATTTTCAGCATTATAAGTGAACCTGAGCTCCAGAGAATGATTACAACTGCAAATGTTTGCTACTAAGATCCAGCAAGAGTGCCAAGTTTATTTTGCAGGACAAAACTGCTTCTGAATTCTTGCCAGGTCATCAGTGATGTACAATGGACTGATCCAACCACTGATAGCACACAGATGTGTTTCTTTACGATAATAGACCACATATACTATTTTTCCAGAGTTGTCTAAATGACATTATACAATGATATAATGATTTCTGGGCAGCTATTAGCTTCATTTTGTTGAGTATATCAAAGCCTCCTAACTGAATTCACAGTGAAAGCAGAATCACTATGCCTCTCTTTCTGCTGATATTTAAAATATTCTCAACCTAGCCATATTGCCTGGTCACCTTTGTCCCCCCTACATTGTATCAGTGAACCCTTGACCAAGTATTCTGCTAAAAGATTATACTTCTGCTTGCAGGATGCATCTCTCAAACTTCTTACAATGTTGACTACATCATCTAGCAGTTGGTTCTGAGGATTAGGGCACTGTTAATTAGCTGTTTCCTGTGTCCAGGGTTTGATTCCCTCAGCCTCCATGCGCTGGGTAAGTTACTTAACCAGACAGTGCTCCTGGGCTGAGCCTGCAAATGATCCATGGTGATCAGTACACTACTTTGGTTAACGAAAAAATATATACATTTAGTTTGCTTTTATTTGTTGTATTTTGTATTACTTTATTGCCTTTTTATATTTTGAATACTGTGGTTTGTTTTCTTTACCTTTGTTAAGAGAAAAAGTTTTAAAAACATACTGTTATTTGTCTTTCTCCTCTTCTTGCAAAGTGAACATGTTATTTGTTGGGATATGCCTATCAAAGATGGGCCTCATCTGTGAACAAAATGCAGCATTGCTTATGAACCTGAATAATAACTGTTTTCTGCATTTCAGAATAAAGAGATTTGGTTATAGCTCAGTGAAGCCTGGGAAAAGGATGCACGGCCGAGTAAGAGTTAATTTACTGAAGCAGGCTGTGTGTCCTGGAAAATTTGAGCTACCATTGTTGAACTGAACATTCTGTACTTCTTGGACATTCTGTACTAACTGTTGGTTTGAGGTGATTTGTGATAAACATGTTTACCACAGGTGTTTTCCATAGCCAACTGTCAACGGTCAGAAATGTAACAAAAAGTTGCTTTGCTTGCAGTATAAAAGTTGATGTTAGTAAACAAGTTGACCAGAGGAGATCATCTTGGCCAACATGCTGTGTAATCTGGTTAGCTGCTAATAAAGAAGTTTTTCATCACCTGAGGCAGATGTGACTTGTTTGAATTTTTCTTCTGACATTTTGGTCCTTCGGACCGGAAACCTCTACGAAGATACGGATCAGACTGACAGAGAGACCGAAAAACCTGTGCAGGTGAGGGTTTCTCATCTTAAGATTCCCTCGACTGAAAGCCCTCTGACTGATTTGTCATTGAGAGGAGGCCGGCTGCTCTCTGATTCCTATCTGAGGGAGGGTTTCTGAACCAAAAGGGGAAACGGAGTCTCATCTGGTTCAGGTAGGATAAAAAATAAATTTCTTTTAATTTAATTTAACCTTGTCGACAAGAGTTTTATTTTTATTTTTAGTTAAGGGTGGGTAGGATTACTTGTTAAGATTATTTTGTTAGGATCACCCGTTAAGATAGCCCCATTTTATAATAAGCCCTGTAAAATAACTTTGATACAGTCCTAAAATAAGAAATCTAGGGGAAACATGGGTTTGAGTTGATGCAAGTGTGAGAGTGATGTCTGTTTAAATGTTGATGCTAAGTATATGAAAGGTTTAAACAAAAATAATGTTAAATTTTTGAAAAAGTGGAAGTTGAAATATGATTTTGATGGTACCCTGAATAAGAATGCCTGTGCAAAATTGGTTAGAGATTTGAAAAGAGATGCAGGAACTAGAACTAAAAAGCAAAGACAATTGGGATTTCCCCAAGCACAAAAATGGTTAGAAGATGCAAATAAACGAGCTATAAAAGAAAAACAGTGCCAGGAAAAAGAAAAAAATAAATCAAAAGTGATCACTGGTGCCAAGTGGAAAAGTAGCTTTATTTTTAGATAAGGAGGATGAGCATACAGTTTGTGCGGTACAAAGGCAGGCAACTGCCCCACCGTATGGGGAAATTGCTGCTGTCGTACCAGCGGAACCTCCTCAATATCAGTCTGAAGATGTGGGATCTGTACAGCAGGGTGGGTTATTGGCTGCTCAAGGAAATGTTATGACCCCTCCAATTTACCCGCAAATTCCCGTAGTACCCAAGGTTGCTTTCCAACAGGTAGACCAACCTATGCAGTTAAGGTCAGGACCAGCAGGGCAAGGACGTTGGGCCATTAAACTTTCTGACCACTCAGAAGCTCTTCCCTTAATACAAGTTGCAAACCCACAAGCAGGGGATGTTGGACAAGAGCCAACTATTTTAGTTTATCGTCCCTGGGCTAAAGAGGATATAAAACGAGCTACAGATGGTATTCCTCATCCCAAGGTTAATTTTCAAAAGTTTTCTGAGGACATAGTTGGTATGCATTTAAGTTATCATCTAAATGGTTTAGAAGTAGAACAAGTAGTGCGACAAATCCTGGGTCCAGATTGGCACTTAGTTTGTGGTACTTGGACATGTAAGGCAGATGACGGCACTACATTAAAGCATAATTCTGGGGTGTTAGACACGCGAGTCACTGATCTGTTGAAGAGAATTTCTGATAAGTGGCGTCCAAGAGCAGATTGGACTGTAATAAATCAGTGCATCCAAAATGATGATGAATCTGTAGATCACTATATTGTAAGATTGACAGAAGTGTTCAATAACCATTGTGGAATGATGATTCCGCAGGATCAGACCAATGATAGTTCGTATGAACAGCAATTGAAAAATGCTTTTCTTAAGGGTTGTAGGGCTCCAGTAAGTAGTTTTATAACTAAGCATATGGTAGATCATAGAACATGTAGACTGCAACCTTTGTTTGAATATGCACGGCATGCTGAGTGACATTTCAATTTAAAAAAGAAAAATAAAGTACAAGTGTTAGCAGTAGGGGATGATGGTGGTATATTCTTGGTACAGGACCAAAGGGGGCAAGGGCGCCGTGGTGGCGTAAAAAAAACATGGGGGCCCAAAATGGGACACGTTAAATAAATCGGGTGGACATTCAGAGGAATATGAGGGGAGGTTAAAATGTGGAGAATGTTTTAAATGCAGTAGACGTGGGCACTTCGCTGCCGACTGTGAAGAGTGGCAACATCCCCCACAGCTTACGAATAAGGGCTCTGCATGACTATATGATTGTAAAGGAAGGCGCCAAATTCATTATTGTGATTATTGTAGAGAAGAAGAAAGTGAGAATGATTGTGATGATGATGAGGCAGACACTCTCTGCGATGAATGTCAGAACACTCAGAACGAAGGGCGGGATTGTGACTGTGAAGTCATAAACCTGGCAAATTTGGGTATTGCTATGCATCTAGATCAAAAACCCATGATAGAGTTTTTGGTTGAGGGACAGAAAGTGGAGTTTTTATGTGATTCAGGTGCATCATGTACACTTTTGGGTCCAGCAGTTCTGCCTCTGAACTGCGAAATAGATGAGTTTGTCCTTGTGAAAGCGGCAAACGGGAAAATCTATAAGGAACCACTGTCTCATCCTCTATTGTTCACAGATCTGCAAACAAACCAAACTGTTAGGTGTAGGGTAATTATATTGAAAGTTTGTCCAGTTAATTTGCTGGGAAGAGATTAGATGCATTTGTTTGGAATAGCGGCAATTCCCACACCTAAAGGTATTGAGGTGAAAAGGTTAGCGGATGGCTTGGTGGTACAGGGAGTACAAGACTTGTTTTACTGGTATAGCCAGGACTTGATTTCAAACGGGTTGGGGAGGGTTGATACAGATTTGATCAACCTAGCTTTAAGTAAATCTAGGAGCGGGTCACCGCAGGTTGCGGCACACTTACATTGTACAATGTTCTACAGAAAGGCCCCTGGTCCGGATAAAGAATTTAAAAAAGAATTCTTTAAGCACAAACGTGCAAGGATAATTTTAAATGATATGTTTTGGGATACGCAAGGTAATACAGTAGTGACCTGTACTTTGACCAAGGAAATGAGTTCTTTATATCACTCAGGTTATAGCCCACATATTTCAATTACTAAAGCGGTGGGGACACATTGGGTAGATTTGGCAAAAAAGGTAACGAATTGGGACACCATGTCCGAAAGTCAGTTGAAGGATCAACAGATCCAGGTACAAAGATTAAATTGGGTGACTTGGGCACAACCAAGCGTGCACCTCAGGGATGACAAAACAGAAATGGCATGACAAATCCTCCTAACTCAAGAGGAAGATAGTGCATTAAGTGCCTTACCTGTAGATTTATGGTCAAAAGGTAAAGGGGATGTAGGACTGATGAAAACAGCAGGTGAAGTTTGTATAACTCCAAAGTCAGGTTTTAGACCTTGTAAGCACCAATACCCGCTAAGTAAACAAGCAGAGGAAGGAATTAAGCCAGTTATTGAGCAGCTAAAACAGGTAGGAATTCTTGTTGAATACCCAGATTCGCCCTACAATACTCCGTTGTTTCCTGTAAAGAAACCAGATGGGTCATGGAGGTTGGTTCAAGATTTACAAGCAGTTAATTCAGCTGTGATCCCAAGAGCACCGGTGGTCCCTGACCCCTATACATTACTTAATGATTTACTACTTCAGCACAGATATTTTTCTGTCATAGATATAAGCAATGCTTTTTTCTCCATACCACTACATAAGGAGAGTAGATTTTGGTTTGCATTCACTTATCAAGGTAAAAGATACACCTACACCAGATTGCCACAGGGTTATTGTGAGAGTCCAACAATATTCGCACAAGAAATGGCTGCGAATTTAGCTCAGTTTGTTCCCGCAGAGGGAAGCCAGGTTCTGTTGTATGTAGATGATATTTTGTTGGCCTCACCCACGCAGGAAAGTTGTAGAAAGGATACCCTTGCCCTTCTTAGTTTTTTAGCTGAGCAAGGACATAAGGTAAATAAAGAAAAATTACAATTGTGGAAAGCACAAGTAAAGTACTTGGGTTATTTAATTTCGCAGGCAGGTAGACAATTGGAAAACAAAAGAAAACAAGCAATTCTTGAGGCACTTATGCCCACAACTAAGCGGGAGATGATGTCCTTTTTAGGTGTGACTAATTTTTGTAGAAGTTGGATCCCTAACTATGCTGAAGAAGTAGAGCCATTGACCGCACTAATCTATGACACTCCCATGGCAGCTAAAAATGATATACAGTGGACAAATACGGCAATACAGGCATTTAATAGAATTAAGCAATTGACAGCAGGATCCTCTGTTTTGGGTTTTCCGAACTATACTAAGCCGTTTGTACAAATGGTTGATTGTAAGGGAGGATATATGACTTTGGTTCTGGTACAAGTACATGGGGATAAACAGAGACTGATAGCTTTCTACTCCTCCAGATTGGATCCTGTTGCAAGGCCATTGCCACATTGTGTTCAAGCTGTAGTGGTGGCCACCATGGCAGTACAAGCCTCAGCATCATTAGTTTTGTTTCACCCATTACAATTGCGAGTTCCACATTCAGTAGCTACTATACTTTTGCAAGATAAGATAACCTTTTTATCTCCTAGTCGACGTTTGTCATGTATGACAGTACTGCTAACACAGCCTCATATGACCATAGAAAGATGTGCTACTCTTAATCTCGCGACACTTTTGCCGACTCCAGAGGAAGGTACTCCACACGTTTGTTTAGAGAGCATTCATGACAAAGTACTTCCCCGACCAGATTTAACGGATATTCCGTTGGTAGATTTTGATCTCGTTTTGTTTGTAGACGGATCAGCAAAGAAAGACACTGTAGGAAAAACACTAGTAGGGTATGCAGTCACCACAGAAACTGAAGTTTTGGAGGCAAAAAGATTGTCAAACATTTATTCTGCACAAGCAGCTGAGTTGGTGGCTTTGACTCGAGCTTGTACCTTGGGGGAGGGTAAAAAAGTGACAATTTATACAGATAGTCAATATGCTTTCTCCACTGTACATGTTTTCGCTCAGCAATGGAAGAATAGGGGAATGGTTACTGTGACAGGCAAACCAATAAATCACAGAGATTTAATTTTACAGTTGTTCGATGCAGTGCAACTACCACTTCAGATAGCGATATGTAAATGTTCTGCACATACCAACAGAAAAGATCCTGTCTCCAGGGGAAATGCACTTGCTGATATGGCTGCAAAAAAGGCAGCTCAAGAAAATGATTTGCTTTTACATGACAATGATTTAGAGCCCGGACACCTCTTAGACTTAGAGACACTAAAAGTAATGCAAACATTAACAACACAGAAGGAAAATTGTCATTGGGTAAAATACGGTATCACTCAACAGGATGGGTTGTATAGGGCATCAGATGGCAAAATGGTATTACCCTCAAACCTTTTTAGGTATGCGGCATTGGTTAGCCATGGACCTGCCCATGTAGGAGTACAGACGATGATTCAAATAGTCTCTAAGGTGTTTTGGTGTAAAGGGTTTTCAACTTATGCAAAGCAATTCTGTTTATCTTGTTTATTATGTGCAAAGTATCATGCTCAGGGGGGAGTTAAAAAGTCTCAGCAGGCATTCCCCACCCCTCCATATCCATTCCACACACTCTGTATGGACTTTATTGAATTGACACCCTCAGAGGGAAAAAGGTTCTGTTTAGTCATTATTGATACTTTTTCTAAATGGCTAGAAGCTTTTCCAGTGAAGCACCTGAATGCACAAACAGTAGAAACAGTAGCAAAACTTTTGACTACAGAAATAATTCCCCGATTTGGTTTACCAAGACGCATTTACAGTCTCATTTTGTTAACCAGATTGTTCAGAAGTTGGGTCAAGTGTTTCAAACTGATCTCAAGTATCATTGTGCTTACCATTCCCAGTCAGCTGGACTGGTGGAAAGACACAACGGTGTCTTGAAGAGTAAGCTCTGCAAACTGATGGCAGAAACACATAGATCATGGACTGCGTGCCTTCCTTTGGCACTCCTGTATATGCGAATCTCACCTTCCTACAAAGGACTTACACCATTTGAACTTTTGTTTGGGAGACCATATTACGTCCCGCAGTGGCAAGGATTGTTGCCAGCGGAATGTGAGGGGGGGTGAGGATCTAGTGGATTATATGAAGAAGCTGCTAAATGTCAAATCTCTTGTAACCAATGACTCCTTTGCAGATTCCAGAAATGAAACCTTGTTAAGCATGGCACCCGGGGACTGGGTGTGGATCCGAATTGTGAAGAGAAAGAATTGGTCATCCCCCAGGTGGGAAGGCCCATACCAAGTACTAATCTCGACACCTATGGCTGTAAAGATTGCTGAGAGGACTTCGTGGATTCATATCACCCACTGTAAAAAACTCAAGACTCTTCCTTCTGCCATTGATATTGGTCAAACTCCACCGGACCTCTGAGCGCAAAGTCTGGCTACAAAGGGGGATTAGCCCAATAGGGGTTAGTTCGTCTCAAACCCAGTGAAGAAACCAATGGCGCGAGGTAGTCCTTAGGGAGGATGGCCACATTCAACTGGTACTTGAACTGTTACATGATGATGATCTTGGTGGCAAAAGTAAATATGTCCATACGAGAAGGAACAGTTGCAAGAGAAAAAGGAATGGTGGTGTTGCAAGCGCAAACAGGTGTTACTACTGTGTTTAAGGTGAAACTTTGTGAAGGAATGTTGGACTGTTCTAAATGGAACAATGATAATTTCTTGACTCGTGCAAAATACTTGTGCAATAGAGACTGTACGTCCTGGTCAAATGTTTGGTGGTCAACAGATGTGAATGGATGGGAAACAAATGGTGCAGTGATACCAGAGAAAGATAAAAGCAGGCAACAAAGAATAAAAATTGCGCATTTCCAAGGTACCAAAGTAATTACTATAACCATTGTGTCACCACAAGAAAGTGATTCAGGAGTTTATGGAATCGGAGTGTCTCTTCCAATTGGAACTGATCCTTTGGGGACCCTCCAACTTAAAGTACAAAGCCTTAAAAATGCTACAAGTAAAGCAGATTTTGTCTTCACAGAAGAAGAACAATTGTTACTCGAGACGGGATTCATACACCGTAATGAATGGTTATCTTGGGTTAGATATAGTATCTGAGAGGCACATCGTGAGAACTGTGTTTCTTGTGCTGAAGGTAAACAGCAACTAGCGACAGTCCCATTGATGCGAGATGAAGGTAACCTAACATGTCTGTTAAAATTATTCTTCAACAAAACTGAAGATAAATGCAAAAATGAAACTCAGCGTTTTCCAGTCATACGCAAAGTTGAGAAACCGCCTGCAGCGATTTCCTGTCCAGGTTCGTATATGTGCATTTCCAGAGATGGCACAGGGAAGAATTATGGCAATATGGGACAGAACTATTGCAATGTTACTGTGAATGGCAATGAGAATCCATTTCTGGATAACCAAACTCATAGTTTAGCAGATGTATGGTGGTTATGTGGAGACAACAAACTCAGATCAAGGCTTACTATTCCCTGGAAGGGAACTTGTGCACTTGTAAAGTTAATTCTGCCATTCTACATTTTCCCAGTTCCAGTAAGCAGTTTCTTGAGAGAACCTGAAATAAAGCCAAAGTGGTTGAGTAGGAGAAAAAGAGAGGCACCGAAGAAATCCTTCGATAGCGGTGTCTACATCTATAGCATTGGCGTACCAAGAGGCGTACCTGATGAATACAAAGCAATAAACCAAATAGCAGCTGGTTTCACATCCATCTTTGTCTGGATTCAACCTAATAAGAATGTGGACTGGATCAACTACATTTACTATAACCAGCAGTGTTTTATGAACTATACCAAAGATGCATTGAAAGGAATTCCATAGTACCAGAATACAAAAGTGACCACCCCTTTCAATCAATCTTGCTGTTTTAAAAAATAGTAACTTTCCACTAAACCTTAACTTTTTAAACAGGTAAAACTTAAGTTATCTACTTTCACATCTAACTTCTCTAGTGCACACTGCAGTGTGCATTTTTTCATCTTACCTTTAAGCATCCCTGTGACTAGCACTTGCTCTAATACCTGCTGGAAAGCACTAGGAAGCCTTAAACTGATACAAGCACTCAACTCTCCCTGTTAACAATGAGAAATTAACTGTAGGCACTAAACAGTCTATTATTGCAAAGGACCTTGCTAAGGTAAGGGAAAAACAGCTCCTGTACTTTACAAAAAAAAAAAAAAGCACCAAACCAAGCATGTCCAAGGGTCAGCTTCTGGCAATTTCTCCTGTCCACCTGGTGAATCTGGGCATACTAGGGCAATGCAGCAATTGCCTCATGTACACAGACAACCCTCTGCTCCTACCACCCAACACTACAACCTGTGAGAGATGCACTTACATAGCCAAACTGGAAGCAAAGCTCTCTCCACCCAAGATTGTGCTAGACAGTCAAGAGGAGAAGGTTAACACCCACACTACACCTCAAGCAACACATAGCCCTTCTAAACCCACACC
Source organism: Protopterus annectens (assembly GCF_019279795.1). Taxonomy (NCBI): domain Eukaryota; kingdom Metazoa; phylum Chordata; order Ceratodontiformes; family Protopteridae; genus Protopterus; species Protopterus annectens. Next base: position 650,376,189 of record NC_056729.1, on the reverse strand, counting down.
ACCAACACCCACATATAGCAACACTAAATCCACATATGTGGAGGCCCTTAACTGTAACCTGCACAAGTAACAAGGACCTCTGAAGCTGAAACGCAAACTAACACCAATCACAACCAAAGTGTCACATAGCTCACAACACCAGTGTGCCGCCCAGCAACAGCCCCTAAGGCAAGACAATGTACCTAACACTTTAGTCATAGGTGACTCTATAGTCCGGCACACTGATGTCCCACTCACCAGGTTGAACAAGGAGAAAATTACAGTCAGCTGCCTGTCGGGTGCCAGGACCATCCACATAACGCATGCACTCAAGTCACTCCACAACAAGTAAAAAAATAACTCTGACATTGTCCATGTTGGAGTGAATGACTTGAGATGTACCTCCCTGGACTACATGAAAAGAGACATGGAAGAGCTCTCGGATCATGTGGCCCAGGCAGGTATGACCCTAACCCTGAGTAGCATCCTGCCTTCACCCAGAATGATACCACAATATAAGGACAAAATGATTGACTTCAACAATTGGCTAAGCTTCTGGTGTCATTCAAAGGGGATCCAGTATCTGTCTGCCTGGGACGACATGATTGACAAACCACAATGTTTTGCCAGAGATGGTCTGCACCTGTTGCCCCTGGGATTCAGGTTACTGGATAAGGCTCTTGCCACCCCTATAGTGCCTTTTTTAGGCAAAGTTCAAAGGACAAAACCACCACCGTAACAGGTACAAGCATGCAAAATCTGAAGGTAATGGTACTCAATGCCAGAAGTCTAAACCTCAAAATGCACTCTCTCAAGGCACTCCTAAAAATGGAGAGCATCGATATCTGTGCAGTAACTGAGACCTGGTTCAAGGCTCCAGAGAGCACCCCTGCAATATCAGGCTACAACTCTTACCACACTTTTTGGCCACCAAACCAGGACCGAAAACTAAAGGTGGAAGAGTGTCCTATTCACCAAGGATATTCACACCACCAGGCTAGTTGCCCAACACAATGCGTCTGAAATTCTCCAGGTGCAACTAACACTAGGTAAGACTGCAATCCAAACTGTAGCTTGCTACAGATCCCCCACCATGCCCCAAGATTCTCACTACATCTTTCTAAACATACTGGAAAATATTAAGATAGAACCAAACACCCTAATACTGGGTGATTTTTAACTACCCTGCCATTAACTGGGAAAACTACTCGTGTACCAACACCTTTGCCCAACGGTTCTTGGAATTCATAAATTCCAATGCCCTGGATCAACTAATCCATAGTCCCACCAGGGGCTCCAATATCCTAGACCTGGTCATTACCAACATGGGAAATCGATGCTCCACATCTATGGTCACCCCTTCGTTAGTCAGGTCTGACCATAAACTAATCACCCTTAACATCCACATCCCACCCCCACCCCCACCCCCAGTAAGGAAACCTCCATAAAAAACTTCTCCAAAGCCAACTTCATGCTACTCAAGTCAGAAGTGACAAACTTCGTGACACCCATGCAGATGGGAACTGAAAGTCTGACTGCTGAATCCTACACTAAGGCACTGTACGATCACATCCACTCATGCATGAATCGTGTCATCCCAAATATAACCAAGATGCTCTCCTCCAAAAAAAGGAAGCCAATCTGGTGGTCCCCTGCCATAAACAAACTTTACAACAAAAGGAAGAAACTGTTGCAGAAAAGAGGAAAATCCCAGGATGCAATAAACTCCCTTACCAGCCTCAGTAAGAAACTGAGATCCCTCATAAAATCCTCCAAAGCTAGTTACGAAAATAAAATTGACAAAGATTCCAAAGACAGCCACAAGGCATTCTATAACTATGTCAAGAATCTAAATGGCAATGCTCAGATCTGCTCTGAGCTAAAACAAAATGGCATTAAATATACTGATCCCAAGGATATTGCCAGTATCCTGGCAGATAGATTCAGTGCCAACTTCACCCCCCTCTCACCCCTTAAATGGCCCATCTCAATACCGGAAGATTGCCAAATTCTGGCAATAATGGCCACACAGGTAAAAAACGTACTCTCCAAAGCTAAGAATACAGCATCCATGGGACCAGATGACGTCCCAGGCTGTGTACTACATGAACTACAATATGAACTAGCACCTCACCTAAGTGTCATGTTTAATCATAGCCTCATCTCAGGTTTCGTGCTCACTGAGTGGTGCAGAACTACGGTTATCCCACTCCACAAGGGGGATCCACCTTAGATCCCGGAAACTACAGTCCCATCAGTCTGACGAGCCTTATCTGCAAGGCTATGGAGCGTATTATCATGGAACTTATAAACAAAGACATTGGCAACCTTCAAACACTGGACCCCACCCAGTTTGGGTTCGTGAAGGGCTGATCTTGTCTCCTGAACCTGATTGACTTCTTCGAATTAGTCTCCAGAGCCATGGACAAGGGTAAAGTGGTCCACACAGCCTATCTAGACCTTGCCAAGGCCTTTGACACCATCCCTCACTCTGGAATCATAGATAAAGTTACTAAGCTGGGCATTAATCCCTACGTCACCCAATGGGTTGCCAACTGGCTTAATGACAGAACCCACACTGTAAAAGTAGCCGACTCCAAATCCAGCTCCAGACAAGTGACAAGTAGAGTACCTCAGGGTTCAGTCCTGGGACCGCTCTTGTTTGGCATCTACTTCTCTGAAGTACAGGCCAACACTAAGGGACTCTGGCTAACAAAGTTTGCAGATGACTGCAAACTGAGAGCCATTATTGAATCCCCAAATTATGTGGATACTCTACAAAAGGGCCTTACAGAAACAGATGCTTGGTGCCAGAGCCATGGGCTCAAGCTCAATGCCAAGAAATGTATAGTTATCCCCTTTGGGAAAAAACATGTACCCATGAATTACCACATAGGTGTCAGTACACTAAACACTGAAAGTGTGATAAGAGACTTAGGGACATAGGTGGACAGTGGTCTCACCTTCGATAACACCATCACCACAACAGTCAGGAAATCCTTCTATGTGGCACACCTCATGACTAAAGGCTTTTCATTCAGAAAAAAGGAGGTCATTGTCCTACTGTACTCATCCCTGATTAGACCCATTATAGAATACAACGCCCCATTTGGTATGTACCTCTCAGGACATCTGCAACAACTGGAAAGGCCACAGAAATACCTCACTAAAAGAATCACAGGCCTAAAGAAGATGCCCTATGTTGGCCGCCTTAAAAAACTCCAGCTACACTCTGTCGCATATTGTCTACTCAGAGGTGATCTCTGCTTAACATACAAGGCCATGTCAAACCCAGAGCTGTTGGACATGCTACACTTAAAGAAATCCCAATCCCTCAGAGCCACACACTCCAGGGATCTAAACCTTCTCATCATAATAAACAAAACATGCTGGAGGGATAGGTTCTGGACCCAGAGACTCCCCAGACTCTGGAATAGACTGCCCATACATGTCAAGCAGAGTGCCTCTTTGGCCCTCTTCAATAGGAACCTTGACGATTGGATGGGTGAAAGGAAATTCACCCTGAGGATCACGGCAGTCGCCCTGCTAGACAGGGTTCCAGGGAAGTAAATAATGTGGGAAGAAATAGCCAGGGAATTGTTATGGCTAGGCTTGTATAGGCCCTAGGGCTGATAGCCTAGTACCAACCTATGAACCTATGAACCTATGAACTTTGCAAAGCCAGTCCCTTCAGATATTACTAGATTCCCCCAGACAAATTACATCTGTTTCAGCATCACTGTTCTACACTTTGCCTATACACTCACTTTGTTTCTGTCTTTCCATATACATGCAGCAATTTTTTGTTGGTGAAAAACTACTCATATTACGGTCATTTTCAAATGGTGTGACATGGCATGTGCATATAGCTATGGCCAATAAGTTTCTTGCATTTCCCGATTATCTGGAAAATGCTCATGGAAAAAGACATTCATTTAGTGACTCACTGGATCACTATTACTTCCTTTATCCTGAAAGACGCAGACTCTATTCTTCACATGGCACCATTATCACCACTGTGCTAATATAATGCTGCTACCTTGCAGCAACTTTTTCAAAGTGGCAGGAGTTGTGATGTTTATTAACTTACCACTGTTCTTTACAGACAACTACAGGGTAAGAAACAATTTTGATCTCCTCAGAAACTATTTCCTCCCTACATAATGAGCTATACAATATCAAATATAGATAAAAAGGTGAGTGAGCGGCTTCCCGTTATGCAGTATTTTTGTGCTACTTAGACTTGGATTATCACATGTTGTCTAATACATTATGTATTGTCTGTACATTAAAAATAAAGGACCCATTAAAGTGTGTTTAGAAGATGCAAACAATGCAGGGAATCAATAAAAGCATTTTACTAGGATGCTTTCCAGAGATTCTTAAAAAAAAAAAAAAGGAATGATTCTTAGTACTCCCATTCCATCCTAAGGGAACGGGCAAAATATCTTGAAGTAGAGGGAAATGCAAAGATGTCATCTTTAGGGAACACAGAGTACATTGGACAAGGAGAAAGCTTATCTGAAAAATAGAATCACATTAGTATGGTTGCTCCCAAATGGCCATTTTAAGGTAGACTAAATTTAAAAATAGCTATGTATAATGCTATAAGGAGCATAAACAAAGAATCACAATGCTAATTATATACACCTTTAAGCAGACATGCAGAAATGCCTACCTCCCAAATTAAGTAGGGCCATATATTATACCTTTAGTATAAATTTATGTTTACCCATCCAGTCATCAAGACTAGCCTTAGGAAATTAGCATTGTCTAGAAGATCAAAGTACTTTATTAAATATTTTTTGTTTCAGTTTTTGATCATAGCAGACCTTTAAAAATGAAAATATTTTTGTTTCTTTTTTTTAATCATAGTAGCCCTTTAACAATAAAATATTTTTGTTTCAGTTTTTGATTGCAGTAGTCCTTTAACAATAAAAATATGTTTTGTTTCAGATTTTGATTGTAAGTAGTCTTTTTTTTTTAACAGTCAACCTGATACTAAGCAGGTTGTCAGCATACACACCTCATCTACCAAACCAACAACACATAAACCTACATATGCGGAGGTCCTTACCAGAAGCTTACCTAAACATCAGAGATCTCCCAAACACAAACACCAGCACAATTCACATAATACATCCTATCCTCTGCAGAACATAGTACTACATAATATATCACACACCAGTGTTTCACCAGTCAAGCCCCTAAGGCATAACACAAAAACAAACATCTTAGTCATAGGCAGCTCAATTGTGAGACACACAGATATCCCTCTCACCAGGTTGGATAAGGAAAAAGTCATGGTCAGCTGTCTGTCAGGTGCTAGGATCCATCACATCACACATGCACTCAAATCTCTCAACAACAGGCACTGTTATGACTCCATCATAGTCCATGTTGATGTGAATGACTTGAGACATACCTCACTGGACTATATGAAGAGAGACATGACTGGGCTCTCTAATTGTGTCTCAGGCAGATACATCCCTAGCCTTAAGCATCATTTTACCTTCGCCTAGGATGATACCTCAATACAAACAAAAAATGATTGACTTAAACAATTGGCTTAGTTTCTGGTGTCATTCAAAGGAGATCCAGTATCTGTCAGCCTGGGATGACATGGTCGACAGACATCGATGCTTTGCAAGAGATGGTCTTCATCTGTCACCCCTGGGATTTTGGTTACTGGCTAAGTCTCTTGCCACCCCCATAGTACCTTTTTAGGCAATGTCACAAGAACAAATTCCTGATGCAAAAATACCCTCTAAAAACGGGTCTAGGACTATTCACTGAAAGCACATTTCACTGAAAGTCAAATGACTGTGCACAAATCACTGAAAGCTCAATTCACTGAAAACACAATTCAGTGAAACACATTTCACTGAAAGTTATATATGGCCTTTTCCCTATTGTAGTACGACCCTGGACTTAGTATATATAGTAAGGGGGGGTGTTGGGGGCATAGCCCCCCCCACATAGTTTGGATATATATTATGTTCAGAAAAGAGTAAGTTATTGGAATTGCAAGTTTCCATGTATATAGTTCAAAATATTTAAAATAGGTGGGGGGCTATGCCTCCCTACCTCCCCCTTACTATATATACTAACTCCAGGCTAGCACTACAGTGAGGAAAAGGCCATATATAACTTTCAGTGAAACGTGTTTCAGTGAATTGTGTTTTCAGTGAATTGAGCTTTCAGTGAATTGTGCACAGTCAAATGTGTTTCAGTGAAATGTGCTTTCAGTGAATAGTCCTAGACCCCTAAAAACAACCGCAAGGTTATGCTGCTAAATGCTGAGTCTAAACCAGAAACTGCACTCACTGGAAGCAGTCCTCACCTTGGAAGTACTGAATTTGTGCAGTCGCTGAGGCCTGGTTTAAGTCTGCGGAGAGCACCCCAGCTATACCATGTTACATTTCCTTCCACATTTTCAGACACAAACTGAAGGTGTGAGAACTAAAGGAGTTGGTGTATTCATTAAAAATAAATACACCTCTAGATTGGTTAAACAGCACGATTCCTTTGAATTACTTCAGGTGAAATTGAGTGTAGGTAAGACCTCTCTTCGGGTTATTGCCAGCTATAGGACCCCTTCCATGAATCAGGACATCCAGTCAACCTACTTAGATCTACTTGAGTCAGTCAATATACAACCAAACACACTGGTTTTGGGTGACTTTAATTACCCATCCATTGACTGATTAAATTAAATGTGATCTAACTCACTTGGCCTAAGGTTCGAGGACTTTGTTAACTACATTACCTTGGATCAGCTGGTTGACACACCCACTAGGAGCTCAAACATCCTAGATCTGGTGCTTACTAACATGGGGGACTGCTGCACCAGCTCCAGTGTGTGGCCATCCCTGGTGAGATCTGATCACAAATCAGTCTCACTAGAAGTAACTATAACATAAAACCCCATCTTAGCAACAACTAAACTAAAAAATGTCTCCAATCCCAATTACAACCTCTTACATGACAGCATAAATAGTTTCATAGACCTTCCCCTCAATGATGAAACAGACACCTATGCTGAGTTATACACCAATGCTTTATACAAGCACCTGTACAATTGTATTGACTCTGATGTACTTTATAGAACCAAAGCAAGATCTTCAAGGGAAAACAAACCTGCTTGGTGCACAACTGCCATTAATAGGCTATACAATAGGATAAAGAAATTGCTGTCTAAGAGTAGAAAGGAACTGTCTCAAAACTGGAAACACTGCCTCCTCAACTTAAACAAGCAAATAAGACTCCTAGTGAAGTACTCCAAAGCTAATTATGAATCCAAATTAGCTTCCCTAACTAAGGATAAGCACAAGACATTCTTTAGTTATAACCATAACCTCAAATGTAAGGCACAGATTTGCACTGAACTCATAGTTAGTGGTACTACATGCACAGAACCTGTGGATATAGCAAATGTGCTGGCTGATAGGTTCATTGAAAACTTCACTCCCCTGTCCCCGCCACATATACTCCAAAGCATCCCTAACACCTGTCTCCCACCTACTGTCTCCAAGAAGCAAGTTTTAAACTCTCTCTCCAAGGCCAAAAATAACACTTCTGTGGGACCAGACAACATCCTGGGCTGTGTTCTACATGGGTTAGAACAGGAATTAACATCACCATTGGGCACATTTTGCAATCACAGCCTAAGCAGTGGCTTCTTCCCAGCAGAATGGAAAACAGCTACCATCATCCCTTTGCACAAAGGGAGTGCTTCCATGGACTCCGGGAACTATAGCTCCAGTAGTCTGAACAGCCTTATCTGCAAGGCAATGGAAAGAATCATTATGTATTAACAAAGATATAGGAAATCTCCAAACACTCAAACCCACCCAGTTTGGCTTTGCCAGGAGGCGATCATGCCTGTTAAACTTGGTGGACTTCTTCGAGACAGTCACCAAGGCCCTAGACAAGGGCAAATCTGTGCATACAGCCTACCTAGACTTAGTCAAGGCATTTGACACAATTCTCCACTCAGGCATCATTGATAAACTCACTTAGCTGGGTATGAACCCATATATTGTTAGGTGGGTTGCAAACTGGCTCACTGATAGAACTCATATGGTCAAAATAGGGGGCTCCATCTCCTCCAGCAGACATGTGGTGTTCCCCAGGGATCAGTTATGGGACCACTACTGTTCAGACTCTACTCCTCCAAAGTACAAGCTAAAACTAAAGGACTGTGGCTGACAAAGTTTGCTGATGTCTGCAAACTGGGAGTGATCATTGAAACCCCTAGTGATGTCAACATCCTGCAAGAAGATCTTACTCAGACTAAAGACTGGTGTCAAAGTCATAGTTTTAAACTTAATGCAAAAGAATACATTATCATCCCCTTCAGCAAGAGTGATGTTCCTGCAAACTACCACATCAATAGCAATCCCCTAAGCACATAGTCAGTGGTGAGAGATCTGGGCACACAGGTTGACAGCAAACTTAACTTCAATCACCATGTCTCCACAATGGTAAGAAGGGCATTTTATATTCCTCAACTCATATGTAAGGGCATTGTCTCCAGAAAAAAAGGTTATAACCCCTCCCTGTACTCTTCCCTCATCAGGCCAATAACAGAGTACAATGCTTCCTTTGGTATGTTTCGTTCCAAACACCTGCAGCAATTGGAGAGATAACAAATGTTCCTTAAAAATTAAATTCAAGGTCTTCAGTATCTGTCTTATGTGGACATACTGAGATCATTGTCACTTTACTCTGTGTTAGGCACACTGCTCAGAGGTGACTGTGCCTTCCATATAGAGCAATTTCTGACCCAGCTTTAATGGAAATGCTGCACATTCACTAGTCAAATGGCACATGGGTCACTCGCTAAAAGGACCTTAACCTGGTATTTGACATCAACAGAACTTGCTGGAGAGAAGGAATTGTCTCACAGAGGTTGCCCTACCTTTGGAACAAGCCTCCTATTCATGTTAAACAAAGCTCCTCGTTGGTCCTATTTAAGCATAATTTGGACGATTGGACGGGTAACCAGAAATTCACCCTGGGGGTTCAACCTGTGTCCCCCTTGGACAGGGGCAATAGGTGCTGATTTTAGTGTCTGCTTGAACCAGACACCCTTGGGAACATGGGTTGAACTTGGCTCGGCTTGTAAGGGCCCTGGGGCCATTAGCCTAGTAATCTCTTATGATCCTACTACTTGGTTGTTGGTTAGTATAATGGTCAAGGTATTTACTTCACAGACACAAGGTACAGGGTTTGATTTTCACCTTTGAAAGGAAAATTGGTTAGGCTTAAAATGACTGACAGGGGCAACTAGTCTAGTAGTTATCTATGAACCTAAGAAACTAAGGTATGTGATTGGTCTGAGATGTATTCCTGCTTACGATACTCTAAGAATGCTTTAACTACTCTTGGTGTTATAGTAACATTTCCTAAGTTAGTCTAACTAGTCTTGTTAACAGAGTAACATACCCCTCCAGTCACTAGCTCTGTGTTGGGCTCAGTCCTCTTTGGCATGTACACTTGGAATTCAAGGCTAATGTCAAAGGCCTGTAACTCGCCAAGCTTTCAGATGACTGTAAATCAGGAGCTATCATAGATTTCCCCTCATGACATCAAAATCCAACAAGAGGGTCTGACACAAATGACTGGTGCCAAAACCCCATATAAAAACTCAGCACAAAGAAATGCATTATAGTGCCCTATGAGAAATTGTCTATCCAAGCAAAATACTTCATTAATAAAATATCCCAAGAGATGACCTGATGTTTAAGGATCTGGGAACATACGAAGACAATAATCTTGCCTTCAACCAATACATTATCAAGATAGAAAGAAAATTATTCCATGTTACCCAACTCATAGGCAAGTTTATGGTATCCAGGTCCAAGAAATTTATACCAGCACTCTCTTCAGCCTTATTAGACCCATCATTGAGTATAATGGCCCCTTTTGGCATGTATCTTATCAGGTACTTGCAACAGCTGGAATGCCCTCAAAGGTTCTTTACCTGGAGAATCCAGGGTATGACTACCCCATTCTACACAGATCACCTTAAGGTCCTATCTCAGTCTCCTACATGTTACTGAGGGGCGATCTATGCCTAGCATATAAAGCATCATCAGATACAGCTCTGATGGATCTCTTACACACCAGCAAAACAAACACCACCAGAAACACTAGATTCAAGGGCCTAAACTTTGCCTTTTGTATAAATAGGACATGCTGGAGAGACTGACATGTGTTTCAAAGGATCCCCCTGTTATAGAATAAGCTCCCCATCTATGTGAAGCAGATTTCATCCCTCATCCTATTCAAAAGAAACCTTGATCATCGGATGTTAAATTGAAAATTCACTCTGTGGTTTGGCCCCCATGTCTCTGATGGACAGAGGTCAACAGTAATTAAAATTAATTCTCATCTCAAATACACCCCCATAACCTTTCACTACTGCTTTACTGACATTCCCAACCATATGGGTGTCTAAGGAACTTGGGTACAAAACTTGGACGAGTTGCATGGCTTGTAAAGACACTGGTGGTCATTAGCCTAGTATATGCCTATGAACCTAGGCTGGTTCAACTAACTTTGGTGTTAAATTAACATATCAAAGTAGCCTGGCTGTTATGAGTTCTACATGTACTCCTGCTTATGGTATGTCAAGACTGTGTTAAAGTTTATGTGTTCTTACTGCTCAACTGTAACTCATACCTTGTGGTCGAAGATCCTTATACTTTAAAATTGCCATCTCTGCAAAAATCATCCCTCATCTGCAGGACCTTCTTTTCCATATTCAGCATTCAGCTGCCCCTCAAGCCCCAAGTGCTCTAGTCATTCCTTTCCTCTAGCTCCACCCAGAGATCACTTATTTTTTATTTCAGTTTTCATATGAACTTGATTCTACCTCACAGTATCAATAGCATAGTGTTTTGATTAGAGAAATTACTATGGACGAGTCTTGCTGTATTATAGCATAGTGTTTAATTAGAGAAATTACTATGGAGGAGTCCGGTTGTATTATAGCATAGTGTTTAATTACAGAAATTACTATGGAGGAGTCCTGTTGTATTATAGCATAGTGCTTAATTACAGAAATTATTATGGAGGAGTCCTGTTGTATTATAGCATAGTGTTTAATTAGAGAAATTACTATGGAGGATTCCTGTTGTATTATAGCATAGTGTTTAATTACAGAAATTACTATGGAGGAGTCCTGTTGTATTATAGCATAGTGTTTAATTACAGAAATTACTATGGATGAGTCCTGTTGTATTACAGTATAGTGTTTAATTACAGAAATGACTATGGATGGGGGGCGTGGCCAAGGATGAACACAGGATAGCAGCAGATTTCTTCAGCTCCACCAATTTCATTACATTGACAGGAATTAATTACTTAAAAAATTGTTTTATATAGTTCTTGAACTATATCTAAAAAAGAAAGGAAATCTTAATAATATTCCTGTCAGAAATTACTTTGGAAATTTTCCTGTTAGTTTATCAGTCTGAAATGAGTTCCAGTAAGACAAATTCTCAAGACTCCAGCATCAAGAAAGAACTTCAGTCTCTGATAATTATAGTCCAGCAACTTACTGCTAAGATGGATAAAATGGATACTAAAATAGACACTTTCATAGAAAAACTACAAAACAAATAGACTTGTTACATATGGACCTGCAACAACAGAAGATCCAGATGACAGGCATAGAAGAAGCTGTGAATGACATGGAAAATAGAATACAAGAAGAGGAAATCAACATTGAGTTTCTGCTGAAACAAAATACACATTTACAAACAAAGCTGGATGACCTGGAAAATAGATCTAGGCGCAATAACATTAGGATTTTTGGACTGCCAGAAAATATTGAAGGTAACAATATTACTTCTTTTTAACAACATGGCTCCCTAAAACTTTAGATTTACCAGAAGCATTCTCTTTTGGTATCGAAAGAGCACATAGATCTATAGCTAATACTAACTCTAACAAAAACTATCCTAGATCAGTTATAGTTAGATTTCTATCATCTTTTGATAAAGAGATGGTTCTTAAATCTGCTTGGGCTA